>NC_081240.1:7841681-7896681 GCF_902713425.1 Acipenser ruthenus | reverse complement strand
TGATGATCATTTTGAATGGCTCCTAAATGTATCTAATAGACTGAGAATTCAACAGCAACTCGTTTGATGTTTACTAGGATTGCACACATGACCAATGCAAGGGGTGAAGCACTGTGTAGCGAGCTTGTCGCTGTGCTCGCTGCTGCGGGGGACGCCAGGCTGTCTGCAGCTGAAGCCAGCCAGCACAGCTGACTCGAGGGAACTAGAACACCACTGCTGCTCAGAGGAACTCTAGAATATCTCCTGCCACTGATTAATCAGGTGCACTGTGCTTCTGCCTGACCGGAAGCAAGGAAGACAATAATTACAGGACACCCAAGCTTTGGTATGGATCTGAATTGACCTAAAAGATCTGTGGAGACTAACCCCAGAAAGAGACATTCTTCCTGCTTCTGGGGTGCATTTATGCCGTATTTGAGAGCAATGTCTGTTCAAAAAGCAGCTATTTTATGTATGGAACAGAAAGTAAATAGATTTTATTGAACAAGAGCTTAAAAATCTGTCTCTGCAGCATGAAGAGTCCCATCAGAAAAATAAAACTGCTAAATTATTATAAAATTATTATTGTAATAAGAATGAATGTTGAGAATCTCCATGTATCATTCTATCACCATCTATATGAATCGGAGAATAAGATGTTTTCTTTAAGGGCTTCCAAGATTGATGAAGAGAGACAACAGAGTAAGCCACTTCCTGATCAGGGAGAACTGCAAGGGAGGACAGTATTCCTAGTGAATTTTACAAACAAATAAAATACAACAAATTATTGCTCCAATCCTGTGACCCCCCCACCCCCACAATGTAATTATTTCAGTCAGTCACCCCCAAGGAAAATCAAGACCACCTTCGATGCCACAGTTATTGTCGAAAAAAAATCTGTCCCAAACATTAGCAGCCATGTTGCAAAACATCTTTACTAAACCAATAACACCTGATCAGCTGGGCTTCAAAGGACTTGAATATAGTATGTGAAAGATTTAGAATATAGTATGTGAAAGATTTAGATTTCCCAGGTGCTGCTGTTTTTGAATGCAGAAAAGCCATTTAGCACAAAACATGCTTTTGCAATGGCAGTGCCACCATGAATGTGTGTTGTGTAAACGGAGAACATCGGTCCCACACAGTCATTCTGCATCGGTAGTCAATTGATAATATGTGAGGTGCCGCTGCTCCTGTGGGATGGATTGTAAATTCTTTACCATGTGTTTAAAGATTATGTATTCAGGTATTCCAATACATTTAGTGAGCAGGGACCCGAGTACAGAAATGAGTTACATTCAATTAAATGAAGAGACAGACACATTTATTTTCTTAACAATTTTTATTTGTTTTTCAGAATTTACTAACACAGAATTCATTTTGTATTTAGCTTTTTTATGCAAGGCAATATAAGGTGTACTGAAAGGAAATTCATACTGATTTATAGAGCTAAATACAATGTTAAGCATTGGTTATTAATCATTGGCTGTTTCAAATAAAAAGAAAACAAAATCAAGCACATATTGGTAAAGAAAATAATTATGCAGAGGACATTCAATAAACACGTCAGATATGTTAAACAGATTACATCAAATTACACCCATCTCTGGAGCTCTGCACAGTCTTATGCGGTGGCCTTTCCTTCCTCACTTTTCCCTTCTCCATTTCTACATTTTGACTGGTGGATGCAGCTGCCTTATTGTACATCTCCATGGTGTAAAACCTCCCACAATTACGTTCCACCATCGCCTCTATTTCCTTGACCAGTTCAATAGCTTGAGCTGTATTGCTCTTGTCTTTATTGTTAAAGACATGATACCTGCCCCCACATTCATCAATAAGCTGCTGGAGATCCCCTTTGACTCCCTCAATGTATTTCTCAATTGTCATGCCATCTTCCAGACTGTCTTCATGGGTGAAAAGAACCATCATGTATCTGGCAGCACGCTCACCCAAAATAATCTTCACTGCTTCCCTCTCTCTCTGTGTGTATTGGCCCACCTGTAGAACCAACAGCAAAGCGTGGGGTCCCGGGGCAGACAGAGAGATACATTTCTCAATCTCCTGTTTAATCTGATCAGCAGTGAGCTCTGTGTCAAACAGACCGGGAGTGTCAATCACAGCTATGTGTCTCCCAGAAACTTCTGCCGTGCCCTTCTTACACTTATTAGTTATGGAAGTGGCGCTGAGTTTTGAATCAAACTCCCTTCTTCCCAGGATGGTGTTTCCTGCTGCACTCTTCCCAACTCCAGTCTTCCCAAGCAGCACAATCCTCAACTCTGCAATGAACAAGAACAAACATATTGTGACAGAAACACTGCCAGGAATAACCCTGCTTTCATAAAACGAATGCATTCCTCACAGGACTCAGTTAGAAGAACTGAAAGTATAGATACTCTCATCACTGACTTCACCTATAGGAGAGCACTGTTGTCAAATAACCACACTGCCTGGGTATTCAAAAGTAATAGACTTTTAAAAACAGTAGGAATTATTTCTGTAAAGAAAAAATATATTAAACAAAATAAATAAAATAAAACTGCTAACTACATGTTTTTTTACATAGTGGTTTGCAAATTCGATTTTTGAAATGACTCTTTTCCAAACACATTAATCCCATTCAGTGATTGGCTGTCTATGCATTCTAACCATGTAGAAATGTTCCAACAACGCACTGGTCTGAACTTTCTTTTTGCCTCATCACAGTCTTAAAACTTAAACATTGTCTGTATATTGCCGACTAATAAATCAACTGGTCAATATATGCCTGTGACAGAGATCGAATGATTCTTGGTGTTAGATCTCCCTGTGAGGGCATTTAATTAAATGGCACGACAATTTATTCCATAGGTTAGGTGGAAGTCGGTCATTTAGGAAGGGGGCGGAGCTACGGCACCCAAGCTCAATGACCAGGACGGGAGACGACGTGGTATCTGAGGATTGGAGGAGCGGATGCGTTCGTTAACCTAGGGGTCATGAGCGAGGGTATAAATAGGGGGCGTGGTGTAAGTGATATGTTCCTTGGTAAATGATTAGTGTTTTAGCCTACAAAGAGTCTGTGTTGCCGTTGTAAAACCGTGTTTTTTTTTCTTGTGTTTGTTAATAGACTACCAGTAGTATGTTCCGGAGCTGTACCGAAAGCCAGCATTAACCCGGACATCACTTTCACCCCAGGATTCCACAGAGAACTGTATTACACCACTAGCACGTAATATCACTTCACTGTCTTGCGTTTTGTGTTTAGTGTTGGTGTGTGTAAAAACCTGGACTTTTGGTTGCGGGTCAAACCCTGGGATTAAAAATACGAGCGATACACGCCTCTGTATCACTCCAACATAATTATTTACTGATGTTTACCTTCGGGCTCTGGACATTGTCATTTATTAATAAAACACCCTTGCACCTGAAAGCAATTGTCTGTGTGATTAATCTGCTCTGCACTGCACTCAGCTGTATCCACTCACCACTTTGCCACAGTAATGAATTGGCATCAACCCACTGAACTGAATGCAAGTGCTGAATCGCAAACCACATGGCAGTCGAGAGGTACTGTCACAAATCACTGTCAAAGTCTTTTTTCTTATCAATTCATGTACTTTTCATTCTCTTTGTTTTTTGTCACTATCTGATTGTAAACTTTTTTCACAACTCACTTAATTATGAACCTTTTTCCCCACGTGTGTTTCTTAATTGATGATTTCTATTTAGCACTAATTGGTTGATCTCGTCTTTAGTAAGGATCCCCGTGTAAAATTCACTGACGTTGTCTGCTTTGTTAACTACACACCGGGACTGAATGAAAAATGAGGAATAGGTTTGGTTATAAAAAGGTAGTTTAAGAAAATAGGAAGGATGGGGAACGAAATGCAGTAAGAAACAAAGAAAGTAAAGTAAAGGAACGGGGTAAAAACTGAGAGGGGAAACTTTTTAATGTGAATGACGTGTTTAAAGATGAAGAAAATCTGAATCAGAAAACCTGCTCAGTAATAGGATAAGTGAGCGCTCGGATTTGAAAGGCTGGTCTCTTACCAGATTGGATAACTTCCCTTCTTTTCTTCTACATTTTTGCATCTTTTGCCGTTTAAATGTTTTTGGACTGTTTTTAATATTTTTTATAAATTCTTGTGGACTGAGATCAAGGCAGACACGCTGGGGAAGCTGATAGATCACAGAGAACCAGCGCTGCTTTCCTGTTTAGAGACCATTCCTGAAGCAGCCTACAGTGCAATGTGGGCTGCTTGCAGTTATGGTTATTCCTTTTCTTTTGAGGACAGCAACGCATAAGATCTGAATTGTTTTTTTTTTTATTTATTTATTTCCACAAATCCTGAAGGACTTGGTGCACACAAGCAGTGATTGGAATATGTTTTTGTGTTGTTTTTTTTTGTTTTTTTTTTGGACAATTTATTTTATGAAGTTACTTTTATCTGATTTTTCTTTATTTGTGTGTTCTTTCGACACACAATTTTTATCCCAGTTTTAAATTACTTACCTGTGTTGTCTCTCATGTTCGATGCCAGAGGTGTGGATCTAGATAAAGAATCTGAAAAGAGAAACAGTAGAAGTTAATGGTAAATGTTAAGCACTGTAAGATACTCTGTACAGTACCTGTCAGAAGTATCTTTCCCTCCATACTTTAACGGGGCCTGGTGCCCGTAGTTTCTCCACCAGGTGGCATAGTCTTCTAAGTGGTGACACGTGTCTTATCCTGATGTCAGTATAATTAAACATTACAGATATAAAGGCCTGCCTTTGGATGAAAGAACACAGGAACCTTTTTCCCAGTAACTAGGAGGGAGGGAGATAGATGGAACCTATTTAGCAACGTTTGCAAACCCCTAAGGCAATCACAAAAAATAATCTGCATAGAGTTAGCGCATCAGAATCAGGCGCACGTGTGGGCAAACAGACTGTCATGAGACCCGACTTCTAAATCACGTTTTCGTGCGTTATTGCAGTGGTTCGCTAATGCTGTCATTTTTGCACAAGCAATAGTGGCTGTGCACATATTTGCTAAATAGGGCCCAGAGATTACACAGCTTAGCAGAATTATGAGGCTTTGCATGGACTCCCTCCTGAACTTTCATCTCTTCACAATTTTTCTGCTTCCTGATTTTGTTTCCCACTGTCTCTTCATCTGTGCTGCAGCCAATTCTTTTCAGCTCGGAGAATCCGCAATGAATGAATTATTGCAATTACAGAAGATTTAATGAACTGTGATGGGCTCTTCGGGCCCGATGACTGTGATGGGCACTCAGGGTCTGTGAAAGATAAATTTGGCAATGAGGCCTCGTCCATGGGTGCTTGATGGCTACCTGTGTGAGGCCGGCTGGAAAAGCATGAACAGTTCCATGCATCCCAGTGCCGCAGAGAGGAAGTGGCTATGGGCCACCTCCACCCAATAAGACGAGGCTGCAAAACCATGAATGGAAAATAATAAATGATTAACACATGCCACAGTAGTGTCTGCCTCCTACCCCCCAAATATTAAAACAATTATGAAAATGAAAGCCGAGACATGGCCCGTCCCCCAGAGCATGACTGCGCTGGGGGGGAAAGAACCCAGCCTCTCCAGCCCAACCACTCACCCCACAGAACTATACCAAAAGATTATGCAGCCTCTACATATATTAAAAAGCTAAGAGAACACCCCTCGGGAAGCAAGCAAAAGCAAAGTCCTTCCAGCGTTCACAGGCACCGATACGCAGACCCGCGTGCCTGCTAACAAGAGCTAAATGTAGTGCTCGTCTGTCCTGTAAAAGCAGGCAAAAACCCCGTTAAATAACCTTCTGAATTGCTTATTTGCAGGGAAGGAAAATAAATTGCAGCAACTTCTGAGTCCCAAGATTTCATCCTACACCCCATTTACGGAACGCTGTGCAACCCGAGTGGGCGGGGCCATTCACCAGGATCCAGCATAAGAGATATGACTGACAGCCCTGTACTGCAAGTAGCTCCTATCTTTAGCCTTGGATAGGGACAGACACAAAGGCTTTTATTTAAACAGCCCTCCTTAGCTTGGAGATTCGTTGTGCCTCCATATGTCAAGAGCCATCTGCACAGTTTGCATTGCACTTTGTTTGGGCTGGACTCAAACTGAAACCACACGGTAGTCGAGAGGTGCGTACGTGTCTTATGCTGATGTCAGTATTATTTATATTAATAGGGGTGCATATTGCTAAAATAAATAAAACCAGTATTTTGGAAAAAGTAAATGCAAAAAGTAAAACAATCTTTGTTTTTACCTTCCTATCTTGCCTGCGCCTAATTCTGGTCCCCTTAATTTTATTTCAAACAGAGCTGATAAATTACATTAATTGTTCATCCCAGTCCTACTTTTAACTTGCATTTCATTTTTGCAGTCGCCTAATTTTAATGTTGTGCTTTTGTTATTTCCCTCACTGGTTTAACAGAGATGTCCTGACTGTTTTTTTTTTGTGGCTGTCAGTATTATTAACATGCCTTTGGATGAAAGAGAGCACAGGAACCCTTTCCCACTAACTAGGAGGGTGGTGTGGGTAGAGAGTACACAGCTTACCAGACTTGCTTGGCTTATCATTGGCTTGCTCTTCAACGTCCATTTCTTCACAAATGAGCTCTTTGCTCTTCCTCATTTTTTTCACCTGTCTGATCATCTCACTGGTGTAGTGGCTTCCCCTGTTACCTTCCACCATCCTGTCTATTTTTTCCAGTAGCTCAGAAACCTGGGTGCAATCACTCTCTTCCTTGTTGTTGAAGGCGTGATAATGGCCCCCACACTTCTCAACAAGCTCCCGGAGCTCCTTGCTGGCTCCCTGAATGAACTCCTTAATTTTCTTCTCTCCTAGTTTGTCCCAGTTGGTGAAAAGGACCATCGTGTATCTCTCAGCTTCCTCTCCGTATCTCCTCAGGATTGTCTCCACTGTTCTCTTGTCTTCACCTGTGAATCGGCCCATCTCAATCACCAGGAGAATAGCGTGGGGTCCCGGGGCAGACAGAGCAATGCATTTTTCTTCAGTGACTTCATCCAGAGAGAGGTCTGTGCCAAAGGCTGGAGTGTCGACCACAACAACACGTCTCCCGGAAACCTCTCCTTCTCCCTTCTCACATACATTTGTAACTGAGGTGTCACTGGCTTGTGATGTAAACACCTTTTTGCCCAGGATGGTGTTTCCTGAGGCACTTTTCCCAACTCCAATCTTCCCAACCAGGACCATCCTCAAATCAGGGGAACTGCCTGGGGCTCTCATTTCATGTGCTTCTAAATAAATAAAGAGGTTTCAGATTACATATATAACTTGTGTGATTGGCATATTTAGATGCCCAAATAATGGGTGTACAACAATTCATTCCAGTGACAATTTGTCCTGGTAACAATTAGAAAAAATCCTTGCAAGTGCTCTTGCAAAACTTGCATCTCTTCTGAATATCTGGCCCAATGTTTTTTTTTTGTCCCTTAGCAGGAGTTGATAGAAATAGAATATATGTTAACCACACACTATTGAACCAAAACTGAATGTAAAACAGGACTCTAGTACGGTAACCATGGTGATGCCCATGTTTATGGGAGCTCCATGGATCCCGAAGTTAAAGGGGATAGGTAGTGAAGTAAAATTTGGAGAATGGCAGGCATAGCTATAAACAATGTTGAGATTGCAAATGTTAGATGAAGGACAGAAAGTAGATTTGATCATTTGTGCTTTAGAAGGGGATGCAAGGAGGGAGGTATTACTTTTAGCACTGACAGAAACTAAACAGAATTATACACATTTAAAATGTTCAGCAATTTCTGTGGATATTTTTTTATTTGTATTTTTTTTTTAAATCTCGATCTGGTTAGACTCCAGTACTGAATGCAGCCAGTCAGCAGTTTGTAACACCAGGGTTGAGCGTGGCAGCGATGGACCTGAACAATGAAGGGACTGGAAGAAAAAAAAAAAAAAAAGAAACACTAGGTTCAGACTATAAAGTTGTCCATCAAGAAGTATTCAGTACAGTAATTGCAGACAACAGTGTGTATTAAAATGCAGTAAACAGTTGTGTTTGTGTTTACTATGAGTGTCTCCCAGCAAGCCAGCCTGACTGCCACTCCAAATTAACAGGGAATATAAACACATTGAATTGTGTAATGAATTGGCATCAACCCAGTGAACTGAATGCAAGGGCTGAACTGTAAACCACATGGCAGTCGAGAGGTACGTACGTGTGTCACCAGTCTTTTTTCTTATCACTACATGTAATCTGTTTTCTCTTTGCTTTTTCTTACCATCTGATTGTAAACTTTTTTTCACAACTCACTTAATTATTGAAACTTTTTCCACATGTTTTTCTTTATTGATGATTTCTATTTAGCACCAGTTGGTTGATTACATCTTTAGTAAGGATCCCTGTGTAAAATTCACTAATGTTGATGGCTTGTTAACTACACACTGGGACCGAATGAAAGATGAATTGGTTATACAAAGGTAGTTTAAGAAAATAGGAAGGATGGGGAACGTAATGCAGTAAGAAACAAAGAAAGTAAAGTAAAGGAACGGGGTAAAAACTGAGAGGGGAAACTTTTTAATGTGGATGACGTGTTTAAAGCTGAGGAAAATCTGAATCAGAAAACCTGCTCAGTAATAGGAAGAGTGAGCGCTCAGATTTGAAAGACTCGTCTCTCGCCGGTCCCTTCTTTTTTTCTACATTTTTACAACTTCCACCATTTTAATGCTTTTGGACTGTTTACTATTTTATAAATTCTTGTGGACTGAGATATTTGCAGTAGATTTGCTATTTGTTTTTTTTCTTTGTCTCATTTTGAAAGCGCTCGTGACCAGGCAGACACTATGGGGAAGCTGATAGACAGATCACAGAGAACCAACGCTGCTCTTCTGTTTAGAGACCATTCCTGAAGCAGCCTACAGTGCAATGTGGGCTGCTTGCAGTATTTTTGGTTATTCCTTTTCTTTTGAGGACAGCAACGCATAAGATCTGAATTTATTATTATTATTATTATTATTATTATTATTATTATTATTATTATTATTATTATTATTATTATTATTAATATTATTATTTATTTCCTTTGTGCACACAAGCAATGATTGGAATATGTTTTTGTGTTTTTTTTTATTTTGGTCAATTTATTTTATGAAGTTACTTTTATCTGATTTTTTTCTTTATTTGTGTTCTTTCGACATACAATTTTCATCCCAGTTTTAATCTGATTCCCTCTATTTAAATTAAAAAATCAATTATTTAAATTACTTACCTGTGTTGACTCTCATGTTTGATGCTTGAGGTGTGGATCTAGATAAAGAATCTGAAAAGAGAAACAGTAGAAGTTAATGGTAAATGTTAAGCACTGTAAGATACTCTGTACAGTACCTGTCAGAAGTATCTTTCCCTCCATACTTTAACGGGACCTGGAGCCCATAGTTTCTCCACCAGGTGGCGTAGTCTGTCTCTAAGTGGTGACATTGCTTTTTTTGGCGTAGTCGGCAGGATCTAGGTGTTAAATCCACACCAGGGCAGGGTCAACAAGTGGTAGCACGTCCAGAAGCGGTAACCATGGTGATGGCCATGTTTATGGGAGCTCGATGGATCCCGAAGTTAAAGGGGATAGGTAGTGAAGTAACATTTGGAGACTGGCAGGCACAGCTACAGACAATCCATGCATTTACATGAGCATAAGAATTCTTAATTCCGATATGAAAAGTTATGTAAACACAGTTTTCGGAAAATGTATCTGAACATACCGAAAGTCAGTTTTCGGAAAACAGCATCTAGATTAAATGCTGAAAACTAACAAGATGTATGTCATGTAAACACACTTTTCGGAAAACTTATTCCGATAGCGTACTGCACATGTGCAAACTTTGACCTTCATTCCTGCACGTGGTTTTAGAAAACAGAGAAAATAATAATAATCTGTAGTCAGTCTGCATGCATCCATTTGTCTAGTTAGGGATAAAGTAATACATTTGTTAAAGTTGTATGTATTTGTTAATAGCCCGTACTGAAACAGCAAATGTTTTCCAGCTTTAAAATGACGTAATAATTTAAAAGTCTGCAAAAGAGACTGGTAATATAGAACATGATGTGCTGTTGGAAAGGCTGATTGCACATTGTGGGGAATCTGAATAGAGGTATAGGATAGTAATCTTTGAATTTAAGACCTGACACTTTGATAAAGCACTATATTGGATTGGTCTCTGTTCTAGCGCAGAAATGTACGGTCTTCAAATCGTACTTAGGCTACTACAGTACTTTGCATGCGAAAATATACTGTGTTTTCCAAAAACTTCAGTCCATGTATACAGTTGAATGCTAATTAGATTTTCTATCGTTAATCATGTAAACACAGAAAAGTGACGTTTTAAGAAAATCAGTTTTCTGATTCAGTTTTGTCATGTAAACGTACTGAATGTTGCTAGATGAGGGACAGAAGGTAGATTTTATCATTCGTGCTTTAGAAGGGGATGCAAGGAGGGCGGTATTGGCACCTACAGCTGGGGCCACGAGTGCTCAAGAATGGGAGGTCTTACAGAAGTTATATGGAGATAGGGTTGTTGTAGCTAAGTTGAGAGCTCAATTGTTTAGGTGCAGATAAAATAGTGATGAGGCTATGGAGGCTTTCACTCTCCGGCTCCGAGGACTGTTTGCTAGGTTGCAGTGGCGGGATCCAGAGGGACCACTCCGGAACAATGCAATGGAGTAGAACACCCAATACTGTAGCTCAGCAAAAAGATGCTACCTCGGGAATGCAACTACTCCGTCGTCGAAAAGGAGTGTCTGGCCATTAAATGGGCTACTCACTCTTTATGATACTACCTGCTGGGACACTCATTTTATCTCGTCACTGACCACGCCCCACTCAAGTGTTTAAGTACAATGAAGGACAGCAATGCCCGGATAACTCGGTGGTATCTGGCGTTGCAGCCCTTCATGTACCACATGGTACACCGTGCGGGGGAAAGACCATCAAAATGCAAATTATTTTTCTCAGGAGGGAGGAGTAATGGGAAAGATAGATTCAGCCGAGTGTTCCTTCGGCTCCACTCTGAGCAGTGGGATATGTGACAGAAATACAATGAGTTTTGGTTGTAAATCACCCTCCCGACCTGTGAGGGCGCTAAGCAGCGAGAGGAAGTCTATGGACGGGCTGGCCTGACAGTTCTTTCTCCGGGTCGGTAAGTCGGTCAGTCTGGAAGAAGACGAGACTCTGTTGCAGGAACGTATTGACCCGGAAGGGAAACGATGTAGCAGCTGCAGACAGTGTAGACAGCTGCACTCGTTTACCAAGGGCTCATGCATGATAGCATGAAGGGGACAAAGAATTGTAAATCTTTTCCTTTGCTTGGTTCAAAGAGATAAGAAACTGGAAGGAGCGGAAAAAATCCCTAATAATCTGTGAAAAAGAGTTGAGTGAGTGTGAGTGTTTTGTTTGTTTTGTCGCTGTTAGTAATTGTCTTTTGTTTTTGTAAATCACTAGACGGCTAACACGTCTCCGGAGCTGTCACCTTGGGCCAGCACTACCCGGAACAACAACACCACAGTCACTGTTTGATCGTTATCGCCTACCACGAGCACTACTGCACGCACCCAGGTCTAGTGACTGTGTATGTATTATTGTGGGGCGGATAACGTGTATTATTATTTGGTCTGCAAACCACTTCTTATCGTTTCCTTCTGTGCTCTACACATTGGTGTGTATTGCCGGAGGAATATTGTTTGGTCGCCAGACCGGGAGTTCACAAATAAAAAGAACCCCTTTTCCAAAACGGATTACAGTTTCCTTTGTGTGATTATTTCTGCACTGCATCACCTCTGCATCTGTTTCTAATCAGCAGCCACTTTGCCACAATCCCTTGTAAAAAAAAGAAGCTTCTTTTGAATCGCAGAGTTATCTAGTTTACATTACATAAATATAAACAATGGTAAACTTTGATTAGCGTTAACCCAGTTCACATCAGTCTAGAGACAAACGCATTTGAATAACGTTTAAAATGGAAAATTAAGGAACGCACCTTTAACCCCTGTCACAATTAACACAATTCACCTGCTCCCTCATCTCTCCTGCATGCTCCCTGCTGCATCCTCCCTCCTCCATTTTCCCTGCTATCTTCTCCATGCTCTCTCCTCCTTGCTCCCTCCTCCCTGCTCCCTCCATTCTCCCTCTTCCATGCTCCCTCCTTTATGCTCCATCCTCCCTATTCCCTCCTCCCTCCTGTGTGCTCCCTCCTCCCTCTCCTCTGCTCCCTCCTCCCTGCTCCCTCTCCTCTGATCCCTCCTCCATGCTCCCTCCTTCCAGCTCTATGCTCCCTCCTCTATGATCCCTCCTCTATGCTCCCTGCTATTTTATAGACACGTACAGACGTGCTCAAATTTGTTGCTACCCCTCCACAAAAAACGAAGAATGCACAATTTTCTCTGAAATAACTTGAAACTGACAAAAGTAATTGGCATCCACCATTGTTTATTCCATATTTAATAGAAATCAGACTTTGCTTTTGATTTTTTATTCAACATAATATTGTAAATAATAAAACAAATGAAAATGGCATGGACAAAAATGATGGGACCGCTAACCTAATATTTTGTTGCACAACCTTTAGAGGCAATCACTGCAATCAAATGTTTTCTGTAGCTCTTAATGAGACTTCTGCTACTGTTAACAGGTAGTTTGGCCCACTCTTCCTGAGCAAACTGCTCCAGCTGTCTCAGGTTTGATGGGTGCCTTCTCCAGACTGCAAGTTTCAGCTCTTTCCATAGATGTTCGATAGGATTCAGATCAGGACTCATAGAAGGCCACTTCAGAATAGTCCAATGTTTTGTTCTTATCCATTCTTGGGTGCTTTTAGCTGTGTATTTTGGGTCATTATCCTGTTGGAGGACCCATGACCTGTGACTGAGACAAAGCTTTCTGACACTGGGCAGTACGTTTCGCTCCAGAATGCCTTGATAGTCTTGAGATTTCATTGTGCCCTGCACAGATTCAAGGCACCCTGTGCCAGGCGCAGCAAAGCAGCCCCAAAACATAACCGAGCCTCCTCCATGTTTCACTGTAGGTATGGTGTTCTTTTCTTTGAAAGCTTCATTTTTTCGTCTGTGAACATAGAGCTGATGTGACTTGCCAAAAAGCTCCAGTTTTGACTCATCTGTCCAAAGGACATTCTCCCAGAAGGATTGTGGCTTTCCAGTCTGGCTTTTTTATGTTTTTCTGTCAAAAGTGGAGTCCTCCTGGGTCTTCTTCCATGGAGCCCACTTTCGCTCAAAAAGTGACGGATGGTGCGATCAGAAAATGACGTACCTTCACCTTGGAGTTCAGCTTGTATCTCTTTGGCAGTTATCCTTGATTCTTTTTCTACCATTCGCACTATCCTTCTGTTCAATCTGGGGTCGATTTTCCTCTTGCGGCCATGCCCAGGGAGGTTGGCTACAGTTCCATGGACCTTAAACTTCTTAATAATATTTGCAACTGTTGTCACAGGAACATCAAGCTGCTTGGAGATGGTCTTGTAGCCGTTACTTTTACCATGCTTGTCTATTATTTTATTTCTGATCTCCTCAGACAACTCTCTCCTTTGCTTTCTCTGGTCCATGTTCAGTGTGGTGCACACAATGATACCAAACAGCACAGTGACTACTTTTCTCCATTTAAATAGGCTGAATGACTGATTACAAGATTGGAGACATGTGTGATACTAATTAAAGAAACGAATTAGTTTGAAATATCACTATAATCCAATTATTTATTATCTTTTCTAAGGGGTACCAACAAATGTGTCCAGGCCATTTTAGAATATCTTTGTAGAATAAGCAATAATTCATCTTTTTTCACAGCTTTGCTTTATTCTATGACATACCAAAGGCATGCAAGTATACATGATAAAATAGCTTTTAATTTCATCACTTTTCAGGAGGAATGAAGCATTATTTCAATGAGCTGTAAGGGTACCAACAAATTTGAGCACGTCTGTATATTTAGACTGTGATGTTTAAGATTGATAATCAATAGATTTGATCTATAATTCTTACTTGAGATTTATTTCTGACTTTAGATAAGTTCTCTCTTTTTATTTTTCTGTCTTCAATAAACTGCTGCTATTAAATTCTCTTGCTGTTTGATTGTTTTGTTCATTATAATTCATCGATCTTATCAAACTTCTTCAATTGGAACTACTCAAATGCAACTCTGCATACAATTACATTTCACTTAATGTTCCTACAGGGTATGTGTTGCCATTTTCCCCACTCAGACCCCTTGCTTACTAAATATCTTCAAGAGAATATCGTCCACTCTTCAAATATCTGTCTAATATTTTAATGAGCAATCCATCCCACAAGAGCAGTGATACTGCAATATACATTTACTACCAGCACAGGATGACTGGGAGGGATAGCTGTTCATTTTACCCCACAACTGGTTTCACATGCATTGTACATGTATTAAAAGATGGGATGATTATCTATTCAGGGATACCAAGATATTTAGGGAGAGAAAGGTCTGAATGGAAAAACAGGCAACAAATGCCCCACCCCAGTCATTCTGCATGTATTCATCTGAGCCAATACTTGTTGGAGAGGAGTGTAGATTAATGGCTTCACAATTACTAATAAATAATAATTGTAATGTCTTTAGAAACTCTCTTCCTTCCTGCTCTCTACACTCGGGATGTCACTGTAAATGAGGTAGGGTGTTTCAACCTGAGGAAATCATTTGAAATAAAACATCTGTAATATTCATATAGCCAACAATCTGCAAGAGGGCTTTATTAATGTCTTGCAAGTCCTGTCCCTCCTCAAGCCATGATCTATTTGAGAAATCTCTACCAAATGAATATATTTCACACCAACCTGTTTTGGTTATTTTGACTAATTCCCCCTTGCAGAAGTCCTCAATATGGTCTTTAAGTTCAGATACAGCTTTCCTCACAGCCCCAAAAGAGATGCCTGTATTGACAGTAACACTGGGTAAGCCTCCAGCTTCAGGAGGGGCACAGAGAGACTGGAAATTCTACAACAGGAAAGTGGAGAAAAGGAGTTTTCAGTGAAACAGAATGGAGTCCAAAACATTCCTGGGGAAAAGCAAGAATTCATTCAATTGGAGAGGTCTGTCTGAAACCGTCCCAGTTATGGACTTGAGATTTTCTAACAAGCAGTGATGTTACCTGTAGAAAATGGATGTGATCCTCTGTCTCTGAAAGCTGTTTCAGCTCAGCGTTTCTCCTCTTTAGCTCAGCAATCTCCTGCTCCAGTTTCTTCATGCGTCCTTCAGCCTGATTCACTGCAGCCTTCTCGTTAGCTCCAATCAGCTCAATAACCTCAGTGTGGATCTTCTCAATGGATCGGATCACCTCATTAAAGATCTTCTCACTTTCCTTTATTTCTAAGCATGCAGATCTCTGAGTGAAAGTACACAGTAGAGGAGACACAGTTAGAATTTATATGAAAAACACATCAGACATGGACAGCAAACTTCTGCAGATGTTTTCCAGTCCATCTGTTTATAATAATAATTAATAATAATAATAATAATAATAATAATAATAATAATAATAATAATAATAATAATAATAATAACCCCCTCTTGTCAATACCCACTTTCAGTGACTCCACAGCCTGTTTCAGCCCCTCAATTTCTTTCAGTCTCTCCTGGATTCTCTGTTGTATTTCTGTCTGTGTCTCTCCCAGCTGCTTCTGTGTAGAAACACAGTGACAAAGTGACATTTCTGATGGGGCATTGAGTGATATCCTGTCACACTCAACACAGGCCTGTTTAAGTATGCTATTGAAACTGACAGAATCATTTTAGTTCAAATATATTTTATGTTTTCTTGTCCCCTTACCTCTTTACAATGTGTGCAATAATTCTGAGTCAAATATATTTTGACTTCAGTTCTAGTTGCAAGCCAAAGACATCTGTAGCACAGGCTAGATCAGACAACATGTGTGTATAGTAGTAAGATACAACACCATCTAATGCACAGCTGCCAGCAATACAAAAGGACGCTTGATCCACAGTAGCTGTCCACTAGATGGCACTTTTTCATACTAGTAACAGTGAATGATGGCTGATCTAGCATGTGTTACATGTTTGTTTTGTTAAGCACCTAGGAAACTGAAGCAGCTTTCTCTTTAATGTATATTTAGGGCTTCTGATTTCTGTTTTAATCGATAAACACAGATAAAACACCCCTGATACAAAACAATGAAATCAGTGTATACCCAATAAACACCGGAAAAACACTAGACATGGTTACTCAATTCACGTTGACTTCACCCCTTTCCATGTGAAAAAATAAAATAAAATAACCTAAAACCAAAAAAGAATAACAAAAAAACAACATTTCTCATAGCAGTCAGGCAATGAACCTCCTTCCTGACTTGTATCTATCATTGATTAATTCTGAATACTTTAAACTGAGTGGCAGCACATTCCTGCATTTCTATTGGAGGATTGCACACGCTTGTGAGATTTAAAACGAGATTACAATTAGAAACGGAGGGTTGTTCTTGCTCGTGGGATTTAAAGCTATATTACAGTTCATTAGGGAGGATTCACACACTCTTGGAATTTAAAACAGAATTGCAAATTGTGAACAAATGTAAAAAATGCCTAAACACACAAAATCCCCAGAAGAATGAGCCCGTGACCAGAAGGACTTCACTGTGGAAGAGAGCAAAGGAAAGAGGGGAATAGTAGGGTGAGCGAATGAAAATCCCAAATAGGTTTTTAAATTCTGTTTTTAACTAACTTAAACATATCTGTTTTAATCATGTAAAAATGTGTTTTAACACACCAAATTCAGCTACTGTTCAAATTCAAATTCTGCCTGGCAGCCATCTTGAATTTGAGTTATGCCCTCTACTGACTTTGAGCTTTCATAATTAAAAAGATGAACACTTTACCAATAAAAACAATTATTCTCAGCTAGATGATGGTTATAAATTGAAAGATCAAATGTTTTAAGTGTACAAGCAAGCCTCCCAAAAACACACCTCTCACTGTGGGCAGACTGGCAAGAACTGCCTGGCAAGGGCAAGGGCACAATCTTGTATATTGTATATCATATTAATTTGGTATATTGTATATCATATTAATCTTGTATACTGTATATCATATTAATATTGTATATTGAATATCATAATAATCTTGGTCTTTTGTTTTTAAATTAGCTGCTTGACTTTGCTAGGAATGTCATTTTTAAACAGTTTTACCAATAAAACTATAATATCTTAAACAATGAAACTGATCTATGATTTTATTAAGTCACAAGATACATATAGAAAACACTAGGAATATAAATCATGCTAATTTTACACTACAAATTCCAATGCACTACAAAACAGCTGAACAAATCCTTCTTACCCTGTGAGGCAGGGCTGAGGTCCTGCACATGTAAACAGTGTGTTTTGGTTTGATTGTAAATAATGTTTTTGATGATCAAGTTTGTGCTAGAATGGCAGGGCATATTCAAATCCAGATGTGGAATGTGGCCAGGTGTTAATTGATTAATTGATTATCTCTTATCCCTGGCCACATGCCTTTAAAAAGGATCTGAAAAGCCTGTTTCCTGGTTCTACAAGCAGGGATACAGACTGTCTGGGAAGGAGAGTGTTGCTGTAGGATCCTCACGACTGCGTGTGTTAACCAGGGTGAGAAAAACACAAGAGGAAAAATGTATCTCGGATCACTGTGTGAGTTAACCAGGATTGCTAGCACTGGAAGGAATAGGGAACAAGTTTAGGGGATTTTAATCCCATCCAAGTCTAGAGAGGAGGTGTCAGGGAGACTGTTCCTGGAGCGGGACCTCCTTTCTTGTTTAGTTAACTTTTATTTTCTAGTTGTTTTCGCGCAGTGTTTTGTTTTGAATGTTTTGTGTTTTTTGTATCAAAGAAAACCTCCTGTGTCTCTCCTGTCAATCAGCGATAGCCACACCTGTAACAACACCCCTGTTACACCCTGAAATACATTGTAGTACATCATAGTTTAGTTAGAGCAATTAAAAAACTAGGGCTCTTTAAATAGCTCTTAATATACAATCAAAATCTGATCTGATGTGAAACTGTATAACCTAGTAAACAGACATGTTAAATATCCCTGGGAATTCTTATCTTCTAGGATAGCTACAAGGAAATGGTTCAAACCCTTACCTGTTTCACAATCCTTTCTGCATCACCTGAGACTGTATCATGGCTCTTGTGATCCTCGTCTGTACACAACAAGCAAATACACGTCTGATCGGTTCTGCAGAAGACCTCCAAAAACTTCTGGTGTTCAGGACAGAGCTTCTGCTCCAGATTTCCAATGGCATTGATCAGCTTGTGCCTCGTTAATGGAGTAACCTCACTGTGTGGCTTGACGTGTGTTTCACAGTAAGAGGCCAGGCACGTCAAACAGGATTTAACAGCTTTGAACTTTCTCCCAGTGCAGACATCACACGACACATCTCCAGGTCCAGCATAACTTTGAGCAGGAGGAGGATTGAGTCCTGTCTTCTTTAATTTCTCCACAACTTCAGCAAGCATGGTGTTTCTGCACAGATCAGGCCTTGGGGTAAAGGTCTTTCTGCACTGGGGGCAGCTGTAGACACCTGTATGATCAGTCTGATCCCAGCAGTTCTTAATACACCCCATACAGTAACTGTGTCCACATGGAATAGTGACTGGATCCTTCAATGGCTCCTTACACACTGGACAGTTCAAGTGCTCCTCTGACCACAAGTTTGAAGCCATTCTTGCTGCAGTGAGACAGAGAGACTGACAAGTTCACAACAGAAACTTCACTGCGCTGATTTCTTGGAATTGTGTAAAGCTCTAAGAGGCGGGGTTTGGGACTGAGGCCAGGTTTAGACAAGCAGGGGGAGCAGAAACTGTTGAGTATCCACCCGAATAGCCAATATTCAATATCAACCTAACTTCACTGGGGTATACATTGCCTGAGAAATAAACGGAGCAATTACTGAACAGTCTGTGTCTGAACTACTAATACGATCTGTCATTAAATACCACTCTAAAATGCCTCCAAAATACATCGTCAAAAACAAAAGGCCAGCACTTGCATGGGTTGATTTTGAATTAGATTCACAGTTGGTGCTGAGACGTTCCAGCGGCATCTACTGTGTATTAGAGCTCGCTAGAACTGGAAGCTGATTGGCTGACTGTACCGAATCGTTTTCTAATAATAATACTGTATTTATACAGAAATACAAATGTATATTAAAATACAATAAATGTACTTTTGTAAAATGTGTTACTGTACATATGAAATTCATGGTTATGATAACGAACAATATGAATAAGTAAATTAATAAGCAAAATTCCACATCGTGACCCACCAGTACAGTAAAGAAAAAAAAAAATCATTGGTTCCGAATCCACAATCCCGATCACTGATTTTAATTTCCATTCTGTAAAAAGAAGTAAACTTGTCATTTAGACTACTATTTTCTGATGTCTGGGTTTTGTGTTTCTGAACAGACATTGTAGTAGCATTTTATAAAATAAGCAAATACATTTGAAATAAACGATTCAATAGTTACTCACTTGAACCACTCGACTGCGCTTTACGCGTCCTTCTTTGTTCTGAAAGTGGAGTTCTGATGCGAGTCTCCCTCTTGGAAGGTGTGGCTGTTCTGTTATTCTGCAGAGCTACTGTAGAGTTATATATATATATATATATATATATATATATATATATATATATATATATATATATATATATATAACTGTAGCCTGGGAGTGGCCAAGGTTGCGTCATAAATACTGACACTGGAACTGTGCTGAAAGGTTGACCAATTACAGTAAAGCAATACACTGGAGTAAGAACATTTATCAAAGACCAACTGTGACAGATGACTGCATGACTTTACAGAGCCTTTATCATTACAATCATTTAAACACAATTATTAACCCAGATGAGAACACATTTACAGTTCGGTTAATTATTAAATATGAGATTCGCGCTTGCATTGCCTGCATTACAGATATGCTGTCTTTTACGAGTACAGTTAATACGTGCAATGGTGCACTCCAGCATCTCCGTTACCATAGCTACAGGAATGCCATCACCTGCACTTTAACAGCGCATGTTTATTAATTTATTAATTAATTAATTAATTTATTTATTTTCTGTCAGAAGCTTCAATAATTTCAGCTATGTAAATAAAGCCTGATTTATTTAATATTTTATTTTATTATGAACATTGTAGCCTAATTAGTAGTAACACGTTGTTGCTAAATGTTTGTTTTATATATAGATACCTAAAACTGACAACCATACTCTTTGTAACTATAAATGCAAATGATAGGATTCATTGTTTTACTGTAAACTGTGCGTGTGTTTGGTAATGTGTCACTCACCCGTGTCTCTGTATGTGTATCTCTTTATTGTGCTTGTGTGTCTATGCGCATGTACTGTACATGCCTTTCTATTGGATGGCTATTTTATACAATGACTCGGATACCTTCTTCCATATTTCAACTCCAGTACAGTATGACTATGACTCTCTCTCTCTCTCTCTCTCTCTCTCTCTCTCTCTCTCTCTCTCTCTGTGTCTGTCCCTGTCTGTCTGTCTGTCTGTCTGTCTGTCTGTCTCTCTGTCTGTCTGTCTGTCTGTCTGTCTGTGCCACCTAGCCCTCTTGATTGGAACCCAGACCTCCAGCGGTGAAAGGCAGGAATAACTGAGACAAAGGAAGCTAATTCTTGTTACCAAAATGTCTTATATTTTTCTGTTCTAACAGGATCTTTAATAGGAGCAACAGTAGGGCAAGGGCGCTCCACAGATATGCAACTATATTATGCATGAGATTTTCTGTGTGGCAAAAATAAACTCAAGTTTCAGATGAAGAGAGCTGGTAAATGATGGGTAACTTTACATGTGCAACGCAGGCCCTGCAAGTCTAATTTGATTTAAACCATTATCTAGAAATGTATCTTCCTTAAGTTTCATTATTACTGTGCACTTTAAGTTTCGATTTGTTTTAAAGTCTGCCGTTTCCCAGAAATGTAAGTTTCATTATTACTGTGCACTTTAAGTATGGATTTGTTTTAAAGTCTGCCACTTCAATCAAATTGTACACCATTCCCCTCAGACCGCAGGGAATGTCCTTTCGGCTCATGTGTAGCAGGTGACATCATCCAAGTAATTACCTTCACGGACTTAATTATCTGCACATGAATGTAATCTGTACAAACGCTACTGGAAATTTACACAGATTTATTGTATTAGAGTGCAATGCATTGTGTCAGAATTGTATTAAAACGTATTTTAAATGTGTATGTGTTTGAGATAAGGCATGCAAATCACATTTGAAATGCATATTCAACAGATAATCACATAAGAATTGTATATAAAAGCACCCGATACGCATGCCAGCGTCAGTGACACACTGTCGCTGGAGGTGAAAAGCGCTCAGTGCCTACTGGCGCTGGTGTGTAACACCTGTAACATGTTAAACCAGCGCTCAGTGTATAACACCTGTAACATGTTAAACCAGCGCTCAGTGTATAACACCTGTAACATGTTAAACCAGCGCTCAGTGTATAACACCTGTAACATGTTAAACCAGCGCTCAGTGTATAACACCTGTAACATGTTAAACCAACACTCAGTGTGTAACACCTGTAACATGTTAAACCAGCGCTCAGTGTATAACACCTGTAACATGTTAAACCAGCGCTCAGTGTATAACACCTGTAACATGTTAAACCAGCGCTCAGTGTATAACACCTGTAACATGTTAAACCAACACTCAGTATGTAACACCTGTAACATGTTAAACCAACACTCAGTGTGTCACACCTGTAACATGTTAAACCAGCGCTCAGTGTGTAACACCTGTAACATGTTAAACCAGCGCTCAGTGCCGCACCGCCGCGGACCAGCAGCCCATTGTAAGCTAGCAAGACAATATAGAAAGTGTCACATGACAAGTGTTCGTGTGGTGTTTTAGCTTGCTGAAATCATCTTCTTTAGAAACTTTATTTTTATTTTTGATGGCGCACATTGTAAGTAATTGCGTAATTGTTTCTCGTACTTTAAACGTTTATGTACAGTGTCTTGATCCCATTTTCGCTGTCGCGTACGCAGCTGGATTATTTATTTCGTTATTTACTTGTATATTTTATTAAAGCGGTTGATGATATGCCTCGGTTGTACAGAATTCTTCGATAAAGCAGCAAACTTTATCCATCGAGTCTGCAGTAAAATGCTTACTTTAAGCAGGCCTATTCAAATAAACAACATCCCCGATAGCTGTTTAATTCACCGGGCATTTCGGTTTATTCAGCATTATGCGCGCGCGCACACACACACACACACACACACACACACACACACACACACACACACACACACACACACACACACACACACACCAATGGCAGTAACTTACAAACGTCTTTATTGTGTTTCAACCATTTATTTATTAATGTATTGTGTGTAGCAGCTAGTTTGGTAACTCATGAAAACAACTACAAAACAATGGGATTCTGGGACATTTCCTGTTTCCCCAGCAGGAAGGGCTTTTCCGTTACACAAAGGGTGCGTTCACGGGGATCATTAAACGCAGATTCTGTGCAGACTCTGACCGGTTTAACCAATGATCTTTTAAGAATGAGCTCTGTGAACGCACCCATTGGCTAAATAGGTCATAATCTGCTCTGAATGATCCCCGTGAACGCACCCAAAAATCTTCTATCAGCCGCACACACGCCGTTGCACAGCTGTGAAAACATTTTGTAAACTAGTCTCAAGTATGCTACCCCCGTTTGTAGTTATTGTTTTGACTTACTGAAATACCGGGCTGCATTAGGAAATGCATCACAGCGTCTTTCAGTATGGAGAGTGCTGAATTAACGTCATTGTGTTTAAATGTTAGCCTGCGTGGTTCACGGGGCTTGGAGCTGGGGGCTTCTAATCTTCTAATCTTCTAATTTTCTAATTTCCTGTTAATTAGTATCTATTTTCTATTTAAGCCCTGATCACCTGCACCTTTTCTGTCTAGTGTTTCGTTTTCCTCCTCCTCTCCTCCACCTTCATACATGCCTTCGCATCGGTCGTCTCTGGGGGGTAAGTGAGTCTCACTTCCCCGACCTCAGGGCTAGACATCCGCCTCCCTTACCTTCAGGGGGTTCTCACCATGTGAGTCAGAGCGGACCCCTGGCCAAACTCTGTCCTGTCGCAGCTCCTGCGCTTATCTTACCTCACTCGAGGCTCTGTTCTATTCTGCCTATACTAACCTCTTTGCTTTGTCCTTATTTCAGGTCCCAGGCAGCGTGACGTCTCGGCCAATCGGGTTTAACGAGCGCCCCTTACAGAAGTCTCAGATGCTGGGTACCTCTCTCTCTCGTCTCCTTTCGAGGGGCGGCTCCCCGAGTCATAACCCTGATATGTGTTTTTGGTTGCTGGGTCCTCTGCCCCTGGGATGTGTCGGCATCGCCGCCCTCAGTCAGTGACCACTTCCTATCCTATTAACTGCTCCTTTCTGCCTCTTCTGCCTTATCCTTCACCCCAGCTCACGCCCCTGAAATGCATTAATCAACCTCCCACAAAACTATGTTATTAATGAGGAAATAAATGATTGACACAACATTATATGTTGTTGATGACATTAAGCTCATAATCCCATCATGATGATATATATTATATATTTTATGTATTTTATATAGAAAACTGTATATTTTGTGATTATCCCTGTATTTTAAACACAATATTAATAAAAATACAGTCACAAAACACAAATTACAAAATACAATCACAACTCTAAGTCGCCCTGGGTAAGGGCGTCTGCTAAGAAAATAAATAATATGAGCTCCCCAGTGTCCCAATGAGGAAACCCCCAGCCAGATCCTTAAAAGCTCACCTCACCTGCGAGAGCTACCCAACTGTAAACTTTACATCGATTGCTTACAAATGTAGCAGCACTTGTAACTTTTGGCAGAAACGACAATAAGAAGAAGGAAATTCCCATGCAAGACCAGTATGTCTGTGTTACCATGTAGACATAACAATGCAAGTCTAATATTGTGCAGTGATTGCAGGGAGAGGGCTGCCTGTATGAACAGAGACTTGCATGTTTCAAACATCCATTTGAAGCCCCCCAGGTTTGTTATTATTATTATTAGTTAGTCCTGCTATCGTGCATTGTTTCCAGGACAACAGTTTACACTCTTAAAATATTTTGATTTATTAGTGATGTAATAAACAGGACAGAGGGTCATATTTGTTAACCCTATTGACCAGATGCCGAAATCCATTGAGAATAATGACCACACACCTTTTTAACATTTTTGAAGGGCTATTAATTTATCATCTTTAGGTCTAACAGGCTGGAAGTTGGTACAGACTACCCTTGTGTACAGTAGATTGTGCATACCGAATCTCTGACCTGTAGCTTCAGTGGTTTGGCTGTAGGACCCTCCCATAGAACCTTGAAAAAAAACTCTTATGAAATACTACTCGTTTTCTACCTTCTTTACCCTAATTCAGCAACCCCTTGGCATAGAAACACCATTCAAAGTGTTCTGACATCAGAGTGATGCTCTGAATACGTGTGCCAGATATCAGAAAGATCAATACTGTAATACAAATGTTATCCCAAAAAAGATACAGAGTACTTTGTTAGGCTTCAAAACGCTATCTATGTATGGTTGCTGAGAGGGTTCTGGACGGTCTAGAAAGCTCAGCAAAGAACCTCTCTTTTATCTGGATGTCAGATTCCAAATATGTCTGATAAGGGTCTGTAAATTTTGGTTCTCTTGCAGCGCCCCCTTGAGTTTGGGGTTTTCTCAATTTTTGACAATCTGTGAGGCATTTTCAATGAAATGTACGTATTAGAAGATTTACAATCTAAAGTGTTTAGTACCCACTAGTGAGCAGGCACTAAGCCGTCGGAGTAAAAATAAGCCGTTGACCAACAGCTTCCAGTTGTCCAGAGAGAGGTTTGGTTTTAACACCTTTTCTTGGCGGTTGCTCTCCTGGGTGGAGGAATGTTGGAAGAACGTTTTATCTACTACTTTACCTTTAATTATAGAGATGCTCCTTGATTTAGTGGGCTTGAATTGCATTCGTGCCCATTCAATGTTATTGGTTAATTTGCTCAATAACCGATTAGTGCGGGCTATTGTTGAAGTCATGGTTGTCATGTCATCCATGTATGCTCGAATTGGTGGTAGTCGCATTCCAGAAGCCAAGCGCTCTCCTCCTACTACCCATGTTGATGCCCTAATGATTACTTCCATTGCCATGGTAAAAACCAGTGGAGAAATGGTGCATCCTGCCATTATTCCAACTTCTAGGCATTGCCATGTAGTGCTGAATTCTGAAGTTGAAAAACTAAATTGCAAATCTCCAAAGTAGGCTTTCACTAAATTTGTTATTGTCATCGGTACACTGAAAAAATCAAATGCTGCCCAAAGTAGTTCATGTGGCACTGAACCATATGCATTAGCCAAATCCAGGAATGTCACATGGAGCTCCTTCCTCTCCTTTTTAGCTGATTGAATTTGTTGCCAGATCACATTGATGTGTTCTAAGCAACCTGGGAAACCTGGAATGCCCGCTTTTTGTATTGAAGTGTCAATGAAGCAGTTCTTTAATAGGTAAGTTGACAATCTCTGAGCAATAATGCTGAAGAAAATCTTGCCTTCTACATTTAATAGGGAAATAGGGCGAAACTGACTGATGCTTGTAGAATCTTTTTCTTTAGGTATAAAGACTCCACCTGCTCGGCGCCATGCTCTTGGTACAGCCTGTTTTTCCCATGCCACTTTCATCAATTTCCACAGGATTCGTAGAACTCCTGAAGCACTCTTGTACACTCTGTACGGAACTCCATTAGGCCCTGGAGATGATGAAGCCCTTGCTTTTTTCACAGCTTGCTCTATTTCTTTCCATTTAGGTGCACAGTCCTCCATTTGGTATTCTGGTGGATTGATAGGTGGGATGTCTGAAGGAACTGACATAGGCTCCTGCCTTTTTGAATCTGTATGTGTTTCCTCCAAATATCTCTCCAGCTCAACCTGTATTTCCACATTCTTAACTGGAATACTGATTTATTGTGTTAATAACAATCACATGGTTAGGTACAGATTACATACATGTGCAGATAATACAGGTGCTTGGAGAAATCAAATGAGCATTATTATGAGACTGGTGTATTTTGTATCCATGTTACCTATATACTGTATATGTTGTCTAATATTTTGCATACAACTAGTTAACACTAAAGCAGTTTCCCATCATGTGCCTTCCCATAAAACAAAGGGTTGACATCCAGCATTGTAGATGAGAGCTGTGGGAGTGAGTGCCAAACCTGCGCTTCCTTAATGTATGGCACACTACTGTTTCCTTGAGGTTTGTAGTAATGTTGCCCGACAGGACTCCTTAATAACAAAACGTACATTACTGAGAAACGGTTCACTTTAAAATCAATCCAAACAAAGTGCACATTAATAATGAAACTTACATTTCTGGGAAATGACAGACTTTATAACAATTCCAAACTTAAAGTGCACATTAATAATGAAACTTACATTTCTGGGAAATGACAGACTTTAAAATAAATCCAAACTTAAAGTGCACATTAATAATGAAACTTACATTTCTGGGAAACGGCAGACTTTAAAATAAATCCAAACAAAGTGCACAGTAATAATGAAACTTAAGGAAGATGCATTTCTAGATAATGGTAAATGTAACACCTGCAAGGCAGCCCTGACTACGCCATTGAGGGAATTGCACACTCAGAATTAAAGTTATTTTTTTCAGAGGGCAAATCAGGTTAGAGAGTAACAAGGACACAGTTATTGTCAATTAAAATAATGTTTTATTGCACAGAATTAAGAATTAGCAGCAGAACATTACAATATCACGTAGGTGCTTTGTACAAAAAAAAAACAACCAAACAAGGGTTTTGTTTAAAATCACAATAAAGATCAGAAAATAAAAACAACCGATTTAAAAACAAACACAAAATACAAAACGCCAGTGAGTGCAGAGGAGGGGATATCGATAAACACCATTCATCATCATCATCATCATCATCACCATCATCATCATCATCATCATCATCATCATCATCATCATCATCATCATCATCACCATCATCATCATCACCATCACCATCATCATCATCATCATCACCATCATCATCATCATCACCATCATCACCATCACCATCATCACCATCATCATCATCATCATCACCATCATCATCATCATCATCATCACCATCATCATCATCATCATCACCATCATCATCATCATCATCACCATCATCATCATCATCATCATCATCATCGTAGCAGCAGCAGCAGCAACAAGAACTACGTTTACCAGTTATTTTCGTTTTCTTTCCATCTCAGGTCCCCTCTCCTACACGCACAGACAGACAGACAGACAGGCAGACAGACAAGACAAGACAAGACAAGACAAGACAAGACAAACGGTGGATGGCCATCCTAGAAAACTAAAAATCAAAGGGTATTTATAGTCAGGTTCGTATTAGTTTCAATTTCCGGGTAATTAATTAATTCGCTGAGTGGGGAAGGAACAATAAAGTGTTACAAAATCAAAGTGCCCTATCAAAGAAGACGTGCACAAATCAAAATATACAAATAATAAATAACAAGAGCGAAATAAAAATGTGAAATAACGGGTCATTTCAACACTGTTACAGTAAAAACGAAACTTACATTTCTGGGAAATGGTTTACTTTAAAATAAATCGAAACTTAAAGTGCACAGTAATAATGAAAGTTTCTTGATAAGGATAATGGTGGAGTTGAAATAAAAGATCACAATTGAAACTTGAAGGACCTGCATTGCACATGTAAAGTTACCCATCATTTTACCATGCTCTCTTGATTTGAAACTTTAGTTTTGTCACACAGAAACTCTCATGCATAATATACTGCACTTGCATATCTGTGGAGGGTCCTTTCCCTGCAGTTGTTCCTATTAAATCTCCTATGGAACATTTTAGAACAACATTTTAGAAATTTTGGAAACAAAAATTAGCTTATTTTGTCTCAGTCATGTCGGTGCTGCAAGTCCTTCACTGGTTACGGCTTGGGTATTGTATTTCATTTAGTAATGGTTACATTTCGTACTTTACAGGGAGTGTTAGGTTATTATTATAACCCGGGTTCCCTGGAATAGACTTGTAACCATTACACTTCAATGTTGCTGCGTTCACTCCAACGCAGCAGGACTGAAGAGGAAATGCCACTGACCCTAATGCGACAGTCATATTTATCTCCTGGGAGCAGAGACGATGTCTGACACATACAGGGCTCTTAAGGAGCAGATTTGATAGACGTGCTACGGAAATTTGGGCTAAAAGAGATATATCCTATTCGGTAATGCTTACATTTCTATTTCGGGGAACCAGTGTTATGGTACAGGAACCAGGGACTGAGGCAGATAGGCAAGTTCCTGCTTCAAGTAATTTTTAAATTAACTACATTTGGTAACTTTGTAAGGTGGTGTTTGAATTAGCTGAGTTGGTGTGTGATTAGTACCAGGTGAGTGGTTTAATTGAATAGAAGTTGATTCGCTATTTGATTGGTTTCCACGCAGTTTAGTTGGTTCTTTTGCCACGCAGTTGTTTTATATATATTAGGCAGCCTATTTCCACTCCAGCAAACTGAAGAGCCTCAACAAAAGAGCCGGGAGTCTAGCTGTGGGAGTCCAGCGAGAGGAGGCCTGCACCGAGACGCTGTTCAAATAGATCCGAACCTAACGGCGCTCTGGAAGAAGCAATCTACTAGTCAGGTCTGTACCCTCCACCCCACTGCTCCCACTGTGCCTATTTGTCTCTCCTGTCCTGCTATGACTGTCTCTCACATCCCTGTTCTGACCTCTCGCCCTCGTCCTCTGCCCTCTATCCTCCAACCCCTCTAACCTCATCCCTCTGCCTCTCCCCCCCTCCCGCACACTCTCTGGTGCATTCTGGAACTGTCACTCTTCTGCTAACAAAGCTGATTTCATCTCTGCCTTTGTCTCCCACCTCTCTCTCGATTTCCTTGCTCTCACTGAAACCTGGCTGTTCTCTGATAACACTGTAACTCCTGCTGCCCTGTCCTCTACGTCCTGTCCCATACCCCGCATCTCACTGGACTGGGAGGTGGGACTGGTCTTCTCCTCTCTCCCTCCTTACTCTTTTCTGTCCCCTCTGATCTCTCCTCACTCTCTGTTAATACCTTTGAATTTCATGCAGTCCAACTAACCTCTCCCTGTCAACTCCTGCTAATTGTACTGTACCGTCCCCCTGGACCTCTCGCTCACTTTCTCGATGAACTCGACTATTTACTCTCCTCCCTCCCCTCTCTGTCTACCCCAACTGTCCTGTTAGGTGACTTTAATATCCTTCTCTCAAACCCCAGCCACTCTGCCGGACTCCTCCCTCTCCTTCACTCCTTCGACTTCTGTCTCTCTCTCTATCCCCTCCTATCCACAAAGCTGGCCGTCAACTGGACCTCACCTTCTCCAGGGCCTGCTGCCCCTCCACCCTCTCTGTCATCCCCCTGGACCTCTCTGATCACTATTTCATCTCTTTTACTCTGTCTCTCCCCCCTCTCCCTGCTCCTCCTACCCCCACTCGACCTCTCCGCTCTCCGCCTGCACTAGAAGACTGGCTCTACCTCCTCTACGCTCCCCTGCCTCCAGAGCCCGCTCCTTTTCCACCCTCGCCCTGCAGTGGTGGAATGACCTTCCTACAGATGTCAGGACTGCCCAGTCCCTGACCACATTCCGGCGCCTCCTCAAGACTCACCTCTTCAGAAAGCACCTGTAGAACTCCTCTGTTCTTCCACTGGGACACTTATCACCCATCCTTAAATGTGCTTTACTTGCTCTTATCTGCTCCCTATTTTACTGCATTTAATCCTGTACTTCAGAGTACTGTAATCTGTCAAGTGTTTAATCTGTAGTATTTTGTATTTAATCATATCCTGATGTAACTTTCACTGTCACTGTTATCTGCTGTATTATTGAATTGTATTTTGTCACACTTGCACTTGCTTGAACCAAAGTCATTGTATTTATCTTGCTCTTATTGTATTAATACTTGTACTGTGATACTTGAAATTTATTTGCTTTCGATTGAAAGTCGCCCTGGATAAGGGCGTCTGTTAATAAATAAATAATAATAATAATAATAATAATAATAATAATAATAATAATAATAATAACCCAACATCAGCTAGTTTGTTTATTCAACTTTGCACAAGCCTGTTTAAATCAATCCCATGCATAATGTGGGCTTGGTAGTCCATTGGTTAAAGAAAGGGGCTCATTATCAGGAAGTTCCAGGTTCAATCCCAGCTCACCCACTGACTCACTGTGTGACCCTGAGCAAGGCACTTGACCTCCTTGTGCTCTGTCCTTCGGATGAGATGTAAAACAAACAAGCTCCTATTGGAAGTGACTCTGCAGCAGCAGTTGTGATGCATAGTTCACCACCTAGTCTCTGTAAGTCGCTTTGCATAAAAGCATCTGCTAAATGACTAATTAATAATAATGTGAAATCAAACTGCTTTGGTAGGACTAAATGTTTTGCTTGTTGAGTGAAAATGTTCTTTTAGCCCTATCCAGTAAGAAGTACCTTGCAGTTTACTACCAAGTAAATTAACTCAAGGCATCTGAAGCAGTTAAGAAATAAGTTAAACCCACTCACGCAGCACCAATCTCCCGCAATCAAGGCATCCTGTCCCTTTTGCAATTCAGGCATGCCTTTATTTATTCATGTTTATGCACTTACATAACTTCATGTACACAAATGTGACTTTCTCTTTGTTTAAAACGTTATTAACATCTGTACAACCTCCTGAGGGGACACTTTTCCCTGGCCATGGATCATGCCCCCTTAGCATGGCTTCACTGCTGCATGAAGGATAACAACACCAGGATCACACATTGGTACTTGGTGATGCAGCCCTATGCCTTCAGGGTAGTGCACCGAGCAAATTTTTTTTCTCTTGGGAAGGCATGGGGTTGTAGGATTTTTGAATGGACCGGTGGTGCCATTCTAAGGGGGAGGAGTGTAACAGGGGAGACCTGTGCTGGCTGTCGAGCGCATGCATGATCCTGCAGGGGAAGGGGGTTGGAATCCCTGTAGGACCCACCTGTTGTTCTGTTATTCCTCTGCGAGCCCATTCCCTCTTCCCCTCTCCCGACCTGCTCTGCTTCTTGCACTTGGTTTGCTTGTCTTTAGCTTTGAAATGAACTCCTGACCGCCATTTAACCAGGCTATTTTAAAATGATCAACGAGTGAGAATGTTACTTTTTTTTTTTGGTAAGAAAATATAGCATTGATTACATGTTAAGTGTCCTGTGGAGCCCTCCACCCCCTCCCCCGGCTATAACGCTCTTCGGTTGTAACTTTAATATGTGTGTGTCCCGAGGCCCGCGTTATAGTGAGGGAGCTCTGTATTACAAAACCTTAATACAAGACTGTGGCAGAGAGGAAACAGCTGCAGGAGTGATGCAGTGCGGTAAAGAAGCAGACAGAGAATTGTAATCTGGTTTGGAAATGTTTTTATTTTATTTTCCAGGTCTGGCGACCAAACAATAATCCCCCGGCAATACACACCAATGTGTAGAGCACGCTGTAAATAAAACGGGAAAGACATCCCCAAATAATAAACAATATCCTCCCCACAATAATACAGGCACGGTCACCAGTCCTGGGTTCGTTCAGTAGTGCTCCTGGTGGGTGATACAGGTTTATATTTGTGACAATGGTGCAGTGTTGTCCAGTTTAGTGCTGGCCCTTGGCGACAGCTCCAGATCTGTGTTAGCCGTCTAGTAATGCACAAGATAAGAAAAGACAATTACAAGACAAACAAACAAAACACTCACAGTACTTTTTACATGTAACTGGGTCTCTCACAGTCCTTCTCAGTTTATATGCACAAACCAATGCGAAGGAACAGATTGTGATTCTCCGTACCCTTTTATGCTGTCACACATGACCCCTTGGTAAACAAGTGCAACCACCTCTCCAATCTGCGGCTGCCACGTCGTTTTCCTTCCGGGTCAATACGTTATTACAACAGAGTCTTGCCACCTTTCTAGCTGTCCGACTTCCCTTGAACCCTGGGAAAGAACAGTCAGGCCAGCCCGTCCAAGGAACTCTGTTCCCGCTGCTTAGTGCCCTCACAGGTTGGGAGGGAGATTTACAACCAAAAATCATTGTATTTCTGTCACAAAGACCCATATAGGAGCTTTGAGCTTACCCTCATATAGCCTATAACTCTTAAGAACATAAGAAATAAATAAATAAATACTAACAATGTGAATATTATGAATAATAACTCAGTCTTGAAATACTTGCACAAGGGCCAAAACAAAACAAACACAAACAATAATGATACGTTTACAAAAACGAGTACCTTTGTTCGCGGGCTTGGTAGCATTCGCTCCTACTGTCCTTCACTCTCCTCACAACTCTGCTCTGAGCCAGGAGTGGGTCTTTTATACTATGGCTGGAGCCTTAATTACTTGTTAAACAATGACCTTATTAAAGCTCAAGCCACATTCCCACAAGCTTTATTGGGATGGAGATTTAAATCCATCCTCACCAACTACACTTTACGACGGCGTGCAGGCGTCCCCAGGTGAAGCAGAGCCAGCGACCCCAGGTGAAGCAGAGCCAGCGACCCCAGGTGAAGCAGAGCCAGCGACCAGGGTGAAGCAGAGCCAGCGACCGCAGGTGAAGCAGAGCCAGCGACCCCAGGTGAAGCAGAGCCAGTGACCCCAGGTGAAGCAGAGCCAGCGACCCCAGGTGAAGCAGAGCCAGCGACCCCAGGTGAAGCAGAGCCAGTGACCCCAGGTGAAGCAGAGCCAGTGACCCCAGGTGAAGCAGAGCCAGTGACCCCAGGTGAAGCAGAGCCAGCGACCCCAGGCGAAGTAGAGCCAGCGACCCCAGGTGAAGCAGAGCCAGCGACCCCAGGTGAAGCAGAGCCAGCGACCCCAGGTGAAGCAGAGCCAGCGACCGCAGGTGAAGCAGAGCCAGCGACCCCAGGTGAAGCAGAGCCAGCAGCCCCAGGTGAAGCAGAGCCAGCGACCCCAGGTGAAGGTGCTATCCGACGTTGTGACAGGGATGACGAGTGGTCTGACGTCAGGCAGAAGCAGGAACAAAAATACTGACACCGGGGAAGTACTGCAGTTCAAAAAGGCTTGCACCGTTTTTATTAAGCAAACAAAAATAAAATAAATATTTAAACAGAAAACACTTTGCTCAAAGAGCAAAAATAAAAAGGTTTCAACAAAACAAAATCACGAACACAAAAATACATAAACAAAGGTCAGGCTGGGCAGATTACCTTCACTGTTCCTATGTTTCTTTTATTAAGTTTCATTTTCGTTTTTACTCGCCTTCTCTCTGCTCTCTCATTCCTCCTCTGAACTCCCACCTCGAGCTAGAGCTCTGCAGGCTTTTTATAACAGGTGACCATCTCCCGATTAGCAACAAATTAAATCACCTAATTAATTCGGGAGATGGCCACCTTCTGCACGAGTTTACTAAAATCCTGTGTGGACGGGGCTTCCCATCCACGCTACTAAATAATAACACAAACGGCTACGCCGTCACATCTATACATAAAACAATAACTAAATATACGGCGCTCGTCGACATATATACAATAATAAATCATAATAATAATACAAAACAACACAGGGGCGGAGGGGGACCCCGATCTAAAAGTAAACAAACAAAACAATGTACAGGGCACCTCGCCCTGTTACAGTTGTATATTGAGTTAAGCTTCTGTGATTGGCTCGCAATAACTGTAGGTTGCAAGGCATATATTATATTTACTGACTCTGCGTAGTCAGAACTCTACTCGATGTTTTTCTAACACCACGTGTGTTGAGAGTGTTCTCGGGTTTGCAAACCATTAAACTTATTTACTCAATTTTGTCTGTTCTACTGAGTCTCTATTACAGGGAGTGATATTAAAACTTCCACGACAATCTGGCGACAAGGATGGGATCCTAAACTCCGTCCATTGATCGTCCCGGGAAATGGAGTAAATCACCGGTGAGACCTATCCTTAACTTGGGTCAGGACGCCCGCAACTAAAAGGGTTGACGGGGTCCGCTTCGAATCTGGCTGGGGGCTTCAGTGAGGCAGATAAAGGATCCCGAACAAAAAGTTCCTGAGAGACGGTGAGACGACAATATTGTATTAAATAAGTAAGGATTCTTACAATTGGACAATAATTCCATTGTAAAAGAAATGCGTTTAAGGATACTTACAATTGGAAAGGTGTTCCATTGTAAAAGAAACGGGCAGGAGTTCCGTTTAAACTAATTATTGAAATCCTAGGATAATTATCGTTCATGTTTAGAAGTTAATTGAATTAATAATTCAAAAGTTAATTGAACTAATAGTTTGTCTTTTGTCTTTTGTGTTTGTCTTTTCATCTGTTTGTTTGTGTATATGTTTGAAATCGCTGGCGTAATTGAGAGAATGTATGCTGGTGATGAATGAGATTTGATTGGAATAAATAGGCGATTGGTGTTAAGATCAGAGGATATTGAAAAGAACCGTGTTTAAGAGGAATTAGAAGACTAAGTGATTTCATGGGTGCGGCAAAAAGTAGTATTGTTGATTGCACTAGTTTGACAGGATGTCAGAGAAACATGCATGATAGATGGGGACCAGGTCCCCTGACGCAAAATGACTTGTGCAATGCTAAGTCAAGTTTAATAAAGTTCTGGTTGGCCAGGTAATAATTAAAAAAGAAAAAAATACAGATTGTCTAAACAAATTAATTGTTGATGGTTGGAGTCAAAGACACAATTAAAAAATACAGATTTGAAATCTCTTAAAAAGTCTGGGACCTTGTATATGACGTCATAAAATCAGATTAATTGAGCAAGAGTAAATTGATTGATATTTCTTTTTCTTTGTTTCTTTTCTTTCTTCCTCTCTGTTTGTTTGTTCATATTTAATGTGAATGTCAGAATTGCATTTTGAATACATTTGCTGACTTCCTTTGCGCTGCGTATTAAAGTTTATAAGATCAGTAGAACAGGCTGTCATGTCGAGTCTTTTCAAAAAACCCCACTACAGTTTTGACGTCACGAACAGTTTGCAATTAGTTGTCATGCTGACTTGTCTGTCATCGACTGTCCAAGGAGGGTGAGTATGTTTTAATTACCATCTCCAATATTTAGTGGATCCAGTCGCTAACAGTTGAGTTTGTAGTTTGACTGAGCATTTAAAGAATGTTTGTGGGTGTTTGTTGGACCGGGACTTGAGATTTGACAAACGGCAAATTAAGTCCCAGTAGACGGGCATGTAAGGTCTAGTGTTTGCCGTCATGGTACTGTTGTATCGCATTTAGTGCGGATAGTGCAACAGGCTGCGGAAACCTATTGTACCATATCTAGTGTGGATTATTATAATAGGAATTCCTTGCGAGGTGTGATTGGGTGACCCAGGTCGTGTTGTGTTAGTGCTATGTGTGTTGTTGTGTTGTATTGTATTAATTCAAAAGTGTGTTCAGGAGAGTAACTTGAAGTCAATATAAACATATTGAGTTGTATAAGGAAGACATAATGTCATCTGAGATAGTGGATTATGTGTTAATCAAACATAGTAGATGGCAGAAGGGAATACTGGATGAACAATGGGATCCGGCATGGAATCCAGTTCAACAGCGTGAGTGGTGGATTAAACAGACAGTAGTGATATTGATTGGGACAGTCTTAGCGAGAAGCTGTACGATACAGAGAGGAATAGATTTAGGATAATTGTATATTATCGATCATTTTTATGTATGTAACTCTGCTGAAGGGACAATATTAGGCAATAATATATTACAGCAGGTCCCATGCATAAATACTATATCAAGTTGCAAGTCAAACAGCAAATGTTAGTGCAGTAAAAGCATATATTAAGGATTGGCAGAACAATAAATGGGGAACAGTCTGTGCAGTTTACCCAGATGCATGGGCGTCACATAAACAAGATTGTGGTTTAATGCAGTTAAATTATACTGTAAAAAAAAAATAAAAAAAATAAAGTTGCAACACCAGTAAGAGTGCGTGAGAAACACAATGGGGAAAAGGAAATGACAGTTTATGCATTAACACTGTTAGAAAAGCAGTCATTAGGAGCATGCCTGCCAAAGATTGAATGCAAATGTGTAACTAAAGATTATCGAACTAAGGTAGACCAACAGGCTTTGTCACACGGATTAACTGAAACTGAGGTGTGGACATTGACCATGGGAGCATGCGAAGCAGGGATTCTAGCCAGAATTACGGGGAGAGAACAGGGACAGTACCTACTCAAAAGATGATACAATACGAGACCGAAGACAATACTTGAAAGCAACAATTGAACAAGCTATTGAAGGGGCACGTATTGACTGGTCCATAATAATGGGAGTCAAGCAGAAAGAGAATGAGTCAGTGCAGGATTATGGAGTACGCAAGTGGGAAGCATATCCTGATTATTAAGGAAGTGTTGACCAAAAGAGTCAGATCAAGTGTTTGTACAGGTATTAATTAGTGGACTGGGTCCACATTTGCAGAAGGCAATTGAGCTGGGGGTAAACTAAACCCAGGGAACGCATACGAAAGGGTAATGAATTGGACAGTAGGAGTTGTAAACAGACAAAAGAAATATAAAAATGAAAATAAGTGCTGTACGATTTGATGGAGCATGTCAGAACTGTGGTAAAATGGGACATAAAAGGTCAGATTGCAAACAGGGGCAGAAGCCTAAATGTGACAATTGTGGTAATCTCGGGCATAGACGCGTTGATTGTTTCATTATAGGACCAAGTAAAAGAACTGGACAACCCACACAGTCAGCTAAAGTGAAAGCACACAGTCAAGGAACAGACCCTCTGTCTCTAGGCAACGAAAAGGCTGACAAGCAGCTGTGTCAGTAGATATATTTGTCATACTTGCACAGATAGAAAGAGAATGCATTGATGTAAATAAATAAATAAATAAATAAATAAAAAAGGGACAGACGAAGGGACAGGTTGGGTGCCAACGGTTCTATTAATGATCCAGGCAAGAAACAGCAGTCTATTATAGACACACAAAATAGACACAAGGAGGGTAAAGAGATGTCAATGGTTTGGTTAATACATAGTGCTGATGGTGACACAAACTAGTGTAGCAGTGAAGCTCCCACATGGGGTTAAGTGAGTACATTGAACACAGACCAAACGGTACCACCGCGTGGATACATCTCAATTTGAATTTGCTGACACTGAATACCCCGAAACTAATGGCATATCTCTTTCCACAGACAGCGGGAGCAGCAACGGACAATAACATGATTTGTGTTCCAGGTATCATGTCATTCCAGTCGGAGAGGATTCCACACCTCTGGGCGTGGAACGAGGCGTGTACAGAGAGACAAGCTTTTGGGGCCCCCTGGAAGAACTGCACGTGAATCCTTAGACAACAACAGGGTAATGGATGGAAACAAAGACCACTTCCCTTCGAGAGTGACATAGAGGGAACGTGGCAACCTGTGCGTTTGATAAGCCAGAATAATACAATGACTCCAGCACAGTTTGAACAATGTCCTACTTGTCCTACTTGTGATATAACAGTGGGAGGGGTCCAGTATGAGTCAATATGCAACCGAACTGTAAGCAGTAACGCATCATTGGAGGTGGACTGTCTCTGGACGACAAAAACTATACTAAACAGTGACAACAGGAGCAAACTAATGTGGGGGTGCATCCACGATAATTATAATTGGACATGTGTTAATGTGACAGGGCAAAGGATAGCGCACAGTGTGTGTAACGGGTATATGGGAGGTCTGAGAGCTACAGTTCCACTCCACTCAATGTCCCCCGTTAATGCCCTCTCCCCCAGACAGGTTGCTAGCTGTGGGGAGGGCAAAACCATTTGTGATGGGAGTAACCTGGTTGCAAATGTTGGTAAGAATAAACATTGAAGATATCAAACGCCAATACACCAAAAGGTGTGGTGAGTTTAGACTATTAACTAAAATATTGAATAAAACCTTAAATCATGAATTGGATACTTACCAACATAACGCAGGTGGCCGTAAGAGGAGGGGTCTGATTGACAACATTGCTGGGTGGTTCGGGGCTGTGAATTCAGGTCTCAATTCCATAGATAATATACAGCAGGACAATGAAAACCATGGCCAGTTTCTGAAAACAGGCAGTGCCATTCAGAAATTGGCCATGGCTGAACAAATGACTGGTGAAAGACGGTTGACGCAATAATTGAAGATGTGAATTTAACAGCTTGGAGAGAACAGATGTTACGTGGAATAGCCAAGACCGGATACTGATATGTACTGAACGATGTGATGAAGATATTTGTTTTATTTTAATAGTGCCACATACCACCAGTCGGGTCCACCACAGTACCGGGATAACGGTCAGTAGCCTAGGGGTAGTAATTGGAACACGGGTTATAGTCCCACAAATAACATGGGTTGATCAGCGTGCCCAAAATGCCACCCTGTACTTCAAGGCCACTGAGTGTATTGAATTTGGTGATGCTGTTCTATGTGACCATGCTGGAAGCACTAACCTGTCAATGCAATTGATGGAAGCAACTGTACACCCAAAGCTAGGGTATGAAAGATGCACTCAGATGAGAAATGGAACATGGTGTGAAATCACCTCAAGCATGGGGGTAGGAAGTAGCGGCCAGGTATGCCTCATGTCGCCAGCTGTGTGTTTTCACCCACAGGGTGTTGTGACTGTGGGACACCTGAGCATGCACCCCACTCTACCTATTAACATCACAGGCATTATCGAAGATGCTGAAGAATGGATGAAGACAATTAATCATACAGGTATGCTGATGGCATTGGCACACATTAACGCAGCTTATGGACGTTCACTCAAGAGTAGTGATAGCTAGAGTGCAAGCGTCGCTGGCGGGCAACACTGGTCAACTGATATTAGCAGACGCCCGATCATGCGGGTGGGGTATCCTATGTGGATTAGCTGGAGAAAGTGCTGGAGTGGACTGGGCTGACTAGTGGAATGTGGTGGGACATGTGTCCTTGCTTATTTCATTATTGGTATTGCTTATTGCTATGTTATTCTGTTATTTGAAATACGTGCTTAAGAAACAAAAGAGATTACTTACAGGGCTAGCCAATGAAGTATTGTGTTCCCGCATACGGGGCTATCAACCACTGAAACAGGATGATACAACTCAAGTTTAGTGGTGTTAATAGCATTAATGCTTCTGATTACTTGTATTAAAAAGCTCTGTACCAAAGTCTTGGATAATGCCTTAACTATGCCTCTGCTCACCACTGAAGGTCAGTGTAATGATGGTGATGACACTGATCCTTTTAGTGAAATGGCTGATGATGTAATGTAATTTCCTGCATCATGGTTGTAATTTAATTACAAAAGGAGGGAGTGTGAGGGGAATAATTACATTCTATGCTTTTTATTGATGTCTGTATTAGGTCTCTGGGACTTATAGAACTTGAGATATATCATTTTAAGTGGTTTGTGTTTTATGAAGTATTTAGTTTCATATTAGGGATAAAATTGTTGCTGTGCATGTGTTTTTTTCTTTTCTCTTAGCAGGTGCCGGCAACAACCTTATAAGGAATGGAAATGTTTTAACTGCGAGTTAGAAAGAGGAAGCTCTCTTTATTTTGTAACAGCAAGCTGCATCCGTGACACTTCGGTCTCATCTTAATCTTCCAAGCTGTTGCTATCCGACGTATATTGAGTTAAGCTTCTGTGATTGGCTCGCAATAACTATAGGTTGCAAGGCATATATTATGTTTACTGACTCTGCGTAGTCAGAACTCTACTCAATGTTTTTCTAACACCACATGTGTTGAGAGTGTTCTCGGGTTTGCAAACCATTAAACTTATTTACTCAATTTTGTCTGTTCTACTGAGTCTCTATTACAGGGAGTGATATTAAAACTTCCACGACAAGACAAATCTGATTAAAACTAAACAAGTTTGAATGACAAATTCGGCAACATTGTCGAGTTTTGTAATTAAACGGACTGTGTTGTATAGCGTTATGCTGATTTTGAAAAACAAAATGTTAAAAACAGGGTTTAGTGCAAGTGACAAAACCGTTTTTCTTTACACACACTAAATTATATATGACGCGCACGCAAGCATGCTCTCTCTCACAAACACACACACAAACACACACACACACACAGACACACAGAGACAGACAGACAGACACACACACACACTCAAAAATTATCGGGCCCGTGAGCAGAAAACTAGTTATTTATTGAAGAGCAGCATGGGCAGCAGTGTGGAGTAGTGGTTAGGGTTCTGGACTCTTGACCGGAGGGTCGTGGGTTCAATCCCAGGTGGGGGACACTGCTGCTGTACTAAAAAAAATAATTGTACATCTTGTTGCAGTTTCAACACGTGGTTTGTCTTTGTTGTGTAAAAAGCTGTCCATATGCAGAAACTGCTCGTGCTGCATCCACAGAGTTTGGTGGAATTGACAAAAAACAGCGTGCAATTTTTGCCATGTTTCAGAATCTGACTTCATACCTCAGCCAGAAATCACCAATATTTACATTTTTCACAGTAGGCAGTCAAATACGTGAAATCGTGACTTTTCCGCTGCCTTATACAACGAAACACTATTGATCCGTCTCATGCAGCATCTGTGGAGTAGCGGTTAGAGCACTTTGTTCTTGACTGGGTTCAATCACGTGGGGGACACATTGCTGCTTTATCTAGATTGGTCCAGTAAAAAACCTGACTGTATAAATGGGTAATTGTATGTCACAATTGTAAGTTGGCCAGGATAAGTGTGTCTGCTAAAATAATAATAATAATAATATGCGTGTTTGGTTGGTACTTGGATGGGAGACTGCCTGGCAATACCAGATACTTCAAACTTTTCTTTGAAGTTTTACATGTTAGCTGGTGTGGTTCAAGGGGCGTGGAGCTGGGGGCTTCTAATCTTCTAATCTCCCAATTTTCTAATTTCCTGTTAATTAGCATCTATTTTCTATTTAAGCCCTGATCACCTGCACCTTTTCTGTCTAGTGTTTTGTTTTTGAATCCTGACTGGTAGTGTTACGCATTACTCCGAGAAAAAAAAAAAAAACATTTACGAAGACCATCATTTCAACAAGATTAAATACGTTCAGTCTTACCTGCTTCCAAATGGAAAAGCTTTCAGCCTATGCCTTTCCTTCCGACTCAGACGAGTTCCTGCCCACGACCCCTCCACCGGTCTGTCTCTGTCAGGCATCCCATTCCTCGTCCCGGTCCATGACCGCACCAGCCCCGCCAGTCAACCTTGCTTCCTCCCGGCTTTCAGCTAGGCAAGAGCGGGGCTTAAAGCGCGGTTCCGCTAGCCAGCCCCCACCGCAGCTCCACTATAAAGATTGGACGACACCCAAGCCACTGAAAGTACTCTTTGAAAAGTCCATTCCCATCCCCGTTGGCGGAGATCGCATGTCCCTATTTTTTACCTATTGTGAAGCTTTGTCAGCCGAGCCAATTTTTCCCCCCCGCTTGCAAGCTTCGGCCATCAGTCCCTCCTCTCCTGCTACTCTCTCAGTTCCTGTTCCTGCTGCGCATATGCAAGACCCTGCTCACGCAGCCCAGCTCCACCCGCCGGCACAGGCAGCGCAGCCACAGCATCTGCCGCCGCAGTCACTCACCTCGCCCATCCCCTCCTCCAGCGGCGCCCCTCAGGTCACGTTTAATCAGCTGCAAACTCTGCTCCAGCCCATTATAGACTCTCAGCTAGCCCTCAGCGCCTGTCTTGACAAACTGGAGAATCCTTCTTTGGCTCCACCTGCCTTCAGTTCCAGCACTCCTGCTTATACTTCTGGTACGTCCTCTTCAGTACCTCCCGTTGCTCTTCCAGAGTTCAACCTCTCCTCAGCCACTGTAGCAAGTTCCTCTTCTCCCCGTGCTATTACCAGCCATTCTATTTCTCCAAAAATCAGGAAGCTAATAATTGAAGGCAAGGATGTTAATCTCGTTTCTATTCTCATTGCTTTTTCTGAGTTTTTAGATCACAGAGTGGTTGACTGTGGAGACGTTTCAGTCACTCTAAAGTCCCGCGACCCACGTCTTCAAAAAAACCTTTCCGTGGGAGAATTCGTCCTCGCTTTCTCCATCTATCATGACATTCTCTGTTCTGTTTATCCACACAGATTACAGGAGCTAAATCAGTATCTCTTCCTGGTTGTCGAATTGTCTGTGCGCTATGGAGGCACCTTGTTCTATCAATACCACCGTGCCTTCTCAGCCAAAGCTGCTGCCACCCTCTCAGCTGACAACCGTATTGCGGTTTGGTCCCGTTCCAACCCAGATCTTTTCACCCGCATCTTCAACGGAATTTGTGCCAACGCCTGCAGCGCATGCGCCTCCACAGCGCACTCCTCTCACTTATGCCCTAAGGCAGCAGCTAGTTCTCTTCAACCCATTCCTCATCCCTTGCCTTCTCTTCTCAGTTCAAGACATCTTGCCCCTGCTTCCATCCATGCTTCAGCTCCACCCACCAGATCTCAAGCCCAAGATGTCTATGGCCATCCCATCAAGTTTTCAGGTGGCAGGCAAATATGCAATAACTTTAATTCTTCTGTCTGCTTCAAACGCTCCTGCAAGAACCTCCATGTCTGCAGCTTCTGCAACGATGCCCACTCCCGGTCCATATGTCCTCTTACAGCTAAGTGACAATCAAAGTTACTTTAGGTTTTTACTCCTATCAACGTTCCGGCTCTCGCTAATGCGCTTCAAAATCATCCAGACAAGGCGTTCGTCTCCTATCCAATTAGTGGACTTACAAATGGCTTCTTCACTGGCATTTCTCACGTTCCTTCCGAGTCTCACATCTGTCAAAACCTCCGTTCTGCCATTGCAGAGCCACAAGTCATCAGTTCCCTTCTCCAAGCCGAAGTCGACAAAGCCTTCATGGTCGGTCCCTTTGCAGCACCCCCCTTCACTACCTTTCGCATTAATCCCATAGTCATCTCTACCTTCAAGTATTCTGGCAAGAAACGCCTTATCATTGATCTATACGCTCCTCGGGGCGGTTACACACGCAGCATTAACTCCCTCATTTCAAGCGAGGAGTTCGCTCTTCACTACATTAAGCGCTCAGACGCCATTCATTTCATCAAAATTGCAGGTCACGGAGCCTGGCTTGCCAAAGCCGATATCTCTGATGCATTCAAGGTCATGCCTATTCATCCTTCCCTCCGTCACCTTTTCAGAGTCTGTTGGGCAGACAAGTTCTATTTCTCCACCCAGCTCACCTTCAGTTGCCGCAGTAGCCCAAAAATATTCGATTCCTTGTCAGAAGCCATCTGCTGGATTTTGCTCAACTCCTATCATGTTTCCTTCCTCCTCCATCTAATGGATGACTTTCTGCTTATTTCCCCCCCTTCAGATCCTCCAGCCCAAGCAATTAATCATCTTAAGACCATCTTCTCCTTAGTTGGTGTCCCTCTTTCTCAAGAGAAAACCATCGGCCCTGTTAACTCCCTGGAATTCCTCGGCATTACACTCAATAACGTGAAATTCGAAGCCAGCCTGCCTCCTGCCAAACTCCAACGCTTATTCTCACTCATTAACAGTTTTCAGATCTCTTTCATTCAGAAGAGGGACCTCCTGTCTTTCCTCGGTCATATTAATTTTGCCATCCGCATCATTCCTCAGGGCAGAACATTTATTTCACGTCTCCTAGTCCTCTCATCAACTGTCAAGAATATGAATTCTCACGTGAAAATCTCAGCAGAAGCCAGAAAAGACATAAAGATGTGGATCAATCTCTTTACTAACTGGAATGGTCTCTCTCTATTTTATGACGACTTCATTTCAGCCCCTCATGACCTTGCCCTCTTCACTGATGCCTCATCCATCGGATTCAGCGGGTTCCTCACTCCTGAATGATTCTCCAGCACTTGGCCCCCTGAAATTCAGCTCCTTCCCCCTCAAGAGAAATCTACGGCTCTCCTAGAAATTTATCCAATCGTAGTGGCCGCTGTCCTCTGGGGTCACCAATTGTCAAGAAAATCAATCCTTTTCTTCAGCGATAACAAACCCACAGTACACATCATCAACAAAGGACGTTCTTCATCCCCCCTCATTATGCGCCTGCTCCGTCATCTCATATGGTCTTCTGTATCTCTCAACTTCCTAATACAAGCCCGCCATCTTCCTGGTACCCATAATAATGCTGCTGATGCTCTCTCTCGCCTACAGGTATCCAAGTTCCGTCAGCTGGTTCCATCTGCCTCCCCAAACCCCCTCCAGACCCCACAGTTTCATCAGCTGCTTCTAGACTGAACTCTACCCTCCGCAACCTCCTTTAATCTGCTCAAAACTACATGTCTACAGCCCTCGCCCCTTCTTCAAGAGCTTCTTATTCTACGGCCTGGTCAGCATTCCTAACCTTCTGTGCTCATAATCGTATCCACCCTATTCCCTTCAATCAAGACTGGATCCTGGCCTTCATCGTCCATGCTAAGGAATCTCTCCATCTTTCCCCAGCATCCATTAAATCTTACATTTCAGGAATCCAATATCACTACCGCATCATGTCCGTGCCTTCACCCATCATCCTCTCCATACCAGTTGTTCATCTGACTCTCCGCGGAATCTTCAAAAGCTCCCCTCCTGCTGCATCTTCCCGCCTGCCTATATCAACAGACATCCTCCATTCTCTCATCTCTACTCTTCGGAAAGGTTGCTTCCCCCCCTATGAAGATCTCCTAATGGAGACCATCTGCCTCACAGCCTTCTTCGGCTTCCTCAGAAGCTCAGAATTCACAGTTCCTTCAGCTTCAAGCTTCCCTGCAGCGTGTATTCGTCTATGTGACCTCTCTTGCATTTCCAAATCCTATTTCATAATTCGGCTGCGTACCTCAAAGACAGATCAACTCTGGCGTGGTCAGTTCATCCAGCTCTCAAGGATTGAATCTTCTATCTGCCCTTTCTCAGCAATGTCAAAATATCTCTCCATCAGGAAATCCCCCCCCCTGGACCCTCTATTCATCGATTCCTCTCACTCTATTATTACTCGTCACTGGTTCTCAGCCCACCTCTCCACCCTCCTCTCCAGAGCAGGCCTCCCTCCTCAGCTTTATTCTCCCCATTCATTTCGTATAGGCGCAGCTACCTCCGCTGCAAGGGCCAGCATCAACCACAGCCTGATCAAGACCATGGGCCGCTGGTCCTCTTCCGCAGTAGATTCTTACGGTCATTCTTCTCCCTCCGATATAGTTGTAGCCCATTTTAAAATTGCTAGCACGCCCGGATTGGGGGCTACCTGTTTGCCGGGGCCACCAGAGGTTTTCCCCCAATAGCTTCAAGGGGGTTTTTTCCTCTCCACTGAGCGGCAGGTATACACATAATCACAGCTACTAATAATCACTAACCATCTCTCTGTTTGTCTCATTTGTCCTTCCGATCTTTTGTTTATGTTATGCGTTGGCATGTGCTGTCTCTCGTTTTCTTCACGGTGTGGGAATTTTCATGAGGTGCCGGTGGTCCATCCTTTGGGGGGCAAGTGAGTCTCACTTCCCCGACCTCAGGGTTAGGCATCTGCCTCCCTTACCTTCAGGGGGGTTCTCACCATGTTAGTCAGAGCGGACCCCCGGCCAAAATCTGTCCTGTCGCAGCTCCTGCGCTTATCTTACCTCTCTCGAGGCTCTGCTCTGTACTGCCTCTCAGGACGTGGCCACTCATGCTGAGTTCCATACTAACTTCTATGCTTTGTCCTTATTTCAGGTCCCAGGCAGCGTGACGTCTCGGCCTATCAGGGGTTACGAGCGCCTCTTACAGAAGTCTCAGATCCTGGGTAACTCTCCCATCTCCTCTCGAGTGGCGGCTCTCCGAGTCATAACCCTCATTTGTGTTTTTGGTTGCTGGGTCCTCTGCCCCTGGGATGTGTCGGCATCATCGCCCTCAGTCAGCGACCTCTTTTATATCCTGTCTTCAGTTGCTGGGTCCTTCGCCCCTGAGATGTGTCGGCATCATCGCCCTCAGTCAGCGACCATCTTTTCTATCCCGTTTTGGTTGCTGGGTCCTCTGACCTCTCAGTCAGTGACCACTTTCTGTCCTACTAACTGCTCCTTTCTGCCTCTTCTGCCTCATCCTTCACCCCAGCTCACGCCCCGTGAATTGTATTATTAAAAAATAGTAGATTAAACAGCAAAAATGAGCTGATTTACTTTTAATTTATTGAAATGGACCGCAAAGGGTAGTAATCGCTATTGAAATAATTGTATAAGAGAAGTTATATTTATTTATTTATTTCACGCCTCCACCCGCTGTTTTAATTGCATTTGGATCATTCCAGACACCACTTGATACGTGAGCGCAACAGACTCAGCAATGCATTGATCATTAATACATTTTAAAAACACACAACATCAAAGTCACAGCATGCATTATATTCGGGCCGGGACATTTCAATTTGATGAGAATAAGCAGAGTGTGACATTAATAGAAATGACATTAAATTTGACTGTATTATGGCTACGTCTGTCTTCTTTTCATACACTGTAAAACACAAGCCTGAAGTTCGCTTATTCGCCAGCTTCTTATTCGCAAGCTTTTAAGTGCATAAATGTATTTGTCTACGTTGAAGAAGTAACCTTGCATTTAAAGGGTTAAATCACTTTGGGCCGCCGATTTCTCTGCCAGAACCTGACAAGGGGCAACCCCTCTGCAAGCTACACCTGTATTTAGCCTGGCCCAGTGTGGTTTACTGGGGAAGAACAGCGGGTAAATATGCCACATATGCCAATCGCTCAGCTTCTGATTCGCTATTTAAGTATCTATGTTGAATAAGTACAGAAATCGGCGGCACAAAGTGATTTAACCCTTTAAATGCAAGGCTTTTTCCAGCAAAAAAAGCTGTGCAATTTGCATATGCGGCATGTTTGCCCTCTGTTTTGCCCTAGTAAACCACATTGGGCCTGGCTAAATACAGGTGTAGCTTACAGAGGGGGTGCCCCTCGACAGGTACCTGCAGAGAAATCAGCGGCCCAACGTGATTTAACACGTTAAATGCAAGGCTACTTATTCAACATAGATACATAAAGAGTGAATAAGATGCTGAGCGATTGGCATATGTGGCATATTTACCCGCTGTTCTTCCCCAGTAAAACACATTGGGCAGGGCTAAATACAAGTGGGGCTTGCAGAGGGGGAGGCTGTTGTCAGGTACTGGCAGAGAAATCGGTGGACCAAAGTGATTTAACCAGTTAAATTCAAGGCTACTTCTTCAACATAGACAAATACATTTATGCACTAAAAGCTGAGTGAATCAGAAGCTGGCGAATAAGAAGCTGGTGAATAAGAAGCCAACTTTAGCCTCGTCTGTAAAACCACAGACGTGTGAAACGTTTGTATGTAAATGGAATGTGTGTATTGTAAAAAAAGTGCTCCATTCCTAAACAGCAGTGTTTATCCTCATTATACCTGGACTCTTGACCGGAGGGTTGTGGGTTCAATCCCAGGTGAGGGACACTGCTATTGTACCCTTGAACAAGGTATTTTACCTAGATTCAGTATAAACAACTGGATAAATTGGTAATTGTATGTAAACATAATATGATATCATTGTGACAATTGTAAGTTGCCCTGGATAAGGGTGTCTGCTAAAAAATAAATAATAATGCAATCTGCTGAACTATTTGCATTTGACTTGATATTTGTATATTCTGAAATATAAGAATTTGCATTTGAATTTCAAATCATGGGAAAGCTTAAAAAATATTTCAATTTTAAACACTTTTCAATAATAATGATCATAATAAAGTAGAGAGACTTTTCAGTATTGCTGGTAAAGTTGATTAACCTGAAAGGCTGCAAACTAAAGGATACTTTTAATAACTTCATGTTTATTAAACATAACAAGTAAAAATAATAATTGTGCAAGGCACACATACAGTATATAAATATATACATATATCTCATAAATATACATATATATATACTCCACTTTATCGCTCCACTTGAAATGATCTTTATATGACTTGAAGTGACTAAGACACACTCACCGAGACACACACACTGAGAAACACACACACTACAACACACACAGTCTCAGTGTATGTGAGTGTGTCTCAGTGTGTGAGTGTGTGTCTCAGTCACTTCAAGTCATACAAAGAGCATTTCCAGTTGTTTGAACTTGCAACATGACGTTCTTGAAGAGCACATGACCTTAGCCCGCTGTGCCACTGCGCATTTCAAGTGGAGCAAAGCGGTCAAAGAAAGGCGCCAAGTTAGAAGCAAGAATTGTGTGAATCTTGGGCCCCAGCACCTTTCCAAGTGTGCCTATTTGCTTGATGCTTGACAAGATTGGCCTAATTGCTTCTCCTAACTTGGGCTTTTGTGTTTGATATCACCCCTTTAAACGGCTGTTGCATTTTTCTAACTTGTTTTTTTGCATTGACAATGTTTTTGTTATAGATAATAATACACAAATACAAATCGTACATAAATAATAACAGGGGCGGGCACCTTGTCACAAGGACCTTTGAACCTACCCACATAACAACATTACTGGGGAGTTGGTTCCAGACTCCCACAATTCTCTGTGTAAAAAAGTGCCTCCTATTTTCTGTTCTGAATGCCCCTTTATCTAATCTCCATTTGTGACCCCTTGTCCTTGTTTCTTTTTCAGGTTGAAAAAGTCCCCTGGGTCGACATTGTCAATACCTTTTAGGATTTTGAATGCTTGAATCAGATCGCCTCGTAGTCTTCTTTGTTCAAGACTGAATAGATTCAATTCTTTTAGCCAGTCTGCTTACAACATGCCTTTTAAACCCGGGATAATTCTGGTTGCTCTTCTTTGCACTCTTTCTAGAGCAGCAATATCCTTTTTGTAGCAAGGTGACTGGAACTGAACACAATATTCTAGGTGAGGTCTTACTAATGCATTGTATAGTTTTAACATTACTTCCCTTGATTTAAATTCAACAATCCTCACAATATATCCGAGCAACTTGTTGGCCTTTTTTATAGCTTCCCCACATTGTCTAGAGCAGGGCTGTCAAACTCGGTTCCTGGAGGGCCGCAGTGTCTTCTGGCTTTCGTTCCTCCCGAGCTCTCAGTTACTTAATTGGTCTAATTATTCATTAACTGAACACATTTAACACTTCTCTTCAGGCCTCAAAATGGTTCACAGGTCGTGTACCTTGAATCATGTGCATTTTTAAAACCATCAACTGTAAAAGACCTGGAAAATATTAAATATCTCAAATTCAACAAATAATTAGCTCAATTATGTTAATTGAGAGCTTAAGTTGGAATGAAAACCAGAAGACCCTGCGACCCTCGAGGGCTGGAGTTTGACACCCCTGGTCTAGATGAAGACATTTCTGAGTCAACATAAACTCCTAGGATTTTTCATAGTTCCCTTCTTCAATTTCACTATCTCACATATGATATTTATAATGCACATTTGTATTGCCTGCATGCAATACTTTGCACTTTTCTTTATTATTATTATTATTATTATTATTTATTTCTTAGCAGACGCCCTTATCCAGGGCGACTTACAATCGTAAGCAAATACATTTCAAAAATTAATTAATTTAGCAGATGCTTTTATCCAAAGCTATTTACATACAGGCCAACGGCAGTGCCCCACCCGGGAATCGAACCTCAAACACTTGGTTGCAAGTCTGGAATCCTAACCACCACTCTACACTGCCATGTATCTGCCCAATTCCGAATGCTGTCTAGATCATTTAGAATGACCTTTGCTGCTGTAAAAGTGTTTGCCGCCACTCCTATTTTGTGTACTCTGCAAATTTAACAAGTTTGCTTACTATACCAGAATCTAAATCATTAATGTTGATTAGGTACAGCAGAGGGCTTAATACTGATCCCTGTAGTACACCACTGGTTACCTCACTCCATTTTGAGGTTTCTCCTCTAATCAGTACTTTGTTTTCCTCATGTTAACCACTCCCTAATCCATGTGCATGCATTTCCTTGAATCCCTGCTGTGTTCAGATTGAGAATTAATCTTTTATGTGGGACTTTGTCAAAAGCTTTCTGGAAATCTAAATAAACCATGTTGTATGCTTTGCAATTGTTACGTCTGACAGAAGGTCCTTTTTCACATTAACTTAAGGTGGCTGACAATACAGCAAAGGGTCATGTGAGGAGGAGTATGAAAATATGGTTTTCTGAGAAACAGACAAACTACCAAGTGAAACAGACAAATGAAATGTGTACATATGGGGTCTCATGATCAAACATTATATGACCTTTAGATTTAAAAGCTATTGATTGAAATACTTTAAAATAATAAGTTTGGTATACATATAAAAACTGTTTTTATTGATCATATTGTATGACAGGAATTAAGGCTAACACACATGAGGGATTATATTAAAGAAGGGAGGTCAATTTGTGTTTTTATTTTCCAATTAAAGTGTGTTTAATACATGAGTTGCCTTGTAAAGATTAACTAGTCTGCTGTGAAGATTAAGTTGTTAAGGATGTTTTAAAATAACATGCAAGGTTGTAAAGTGAAGTGAAATGCAGCTGTCTAAAAATCATGGGCCATATTGATTAGGCATGCATATCTCTTGCCAGTCCTATGGTTATTTTTAGTCGCTTGTTCATAAACCATGTATATCTCTGCACTTGTATGTGCAGTTCTAGATTGTTTATTGAAAACCTGGTGTCTGAAGTACAGACAGCTTTCTACACTTGCTCTTACCTACAGACATACAGCTTGCTCTGGTAATAAAGGCTGTATAAAGCCCCCCCTTGTATTTATTTATTTTTGCAAGGGGCCCCCACAATTGCTTGATCTTATCCTTTCCCATTACTAGTAGTGGAACTATTACAAAACCCTAGTACAAGACCCCTATAACTCTTAAGAAAATAAGAACTAAATAAATATCAATGTGAGTAACACAGTTTCTAAATACTTTTTTTTCAACTTGAGTTTAAAACAGGAACCATTTTATGTGGCCTTTAAATAGAAGCACATTGCAATATGAAACGATATGGCCTGAAAACCAATTTGGTTGGAATCATAAATCAACATCTTAAGTTCTAAGTTCACTGGCTTCAGCTTTGTCTCAATATACCAAGCTTGCTGTCGTATACAAAGAACTGCAGTTTCCCGGATCCGAGGGAGTTCTATCCCTTTTGTAAATAATTTTTTCCTATTTGTAAACAAAGTTAGCGCAGAAAAGATTGAGAAAGCTGTGTTGTTTAGAAGCAGGTAGCAACAATCGCTAAGGAAGTAAGGAAGGCACTAAAAAGCCAGGAAACATTTTTAATCAACAAATAAAACACACTTTATTTAATAAACACAAATAGAAAAATTGCCACCTGAATTTTAATGAAAATGCATGATATTACATTTATAATATTCTGATGTGTCTGAAATGATGTTAAAGTGTAGCAGAATAAAAAATAACATTACCTGCTTCTCATTTTTAATGAATATTATCTACTACTATTATTATTCCTGCTTAAACATATATATTCCTATTGTTTATATGAAACGATAAAGTCTGAGAGTCCTTAGCGGGAAACATACCTCAACATTAAAGTTTAAATGTATATTCTTTATGTTACACATAGATTTCAATTAACTTTCTAATTCACCTTATCATGTGTGTTTTGTTTATTATTAACAACATAATTACAGTTTAACAAAATCCAGTCTCATTACCTTAAAAAAATACTGATTCTATGACCAGCATTGGGATGGTGCTTGTGTTGGAATGTGTGTGCTGTTTAAAGGTATCTTAAAGTTCCTCCTTAGTTTAACTGGTTGGACTCGCACCATTTAACAGAAATCCTGTACCTTTTTTATATTGAGGACAAAATTAACTCGCTTTAAATTTTGGTCTTTCTTTAAAAAACTGAAAAAAGTTTTAATAGTTTAATGGTAGTCAGTGTGGTCATGGGATTAATTTAGTTGGAACTGCACCATTTCCAGCGCTCCAGTAAAGTGTGTTATCCTACTGTGTATAGTCACCGCAGGGCGATATTAACCATGGTGTCAACACACACATGCAAACCAGCTGTTAGTCTCAAGGAAGGCTTCTATACTTGTGATTACATTAAAAGCAGTGTGAGGGTGACAATATGAAACACAATCCAGTTATTTGTTCAGCATTTTATTATATTAAAGTACACATATTATCACTTCAAACAGCTTCCCACCATAATAAAGCTAATGGTGGTTGTGTACTTGTCAAAGCCCACCCCTAAATCACAATATAAATGTATAATTAAACCATGCATTTCGTTTGGAGGACACATTTACACTCCTGTCACACATGGAAACCTGGCGCAAGAATGTAAAATCGAGAGAAATCCACTACACTATGATACACAGCAGGATTCCACTTTCTGTGGTTGTTTTAGATGTTCTGCCATACATTTCATATTATCTTCATTTGTTTTCTTCATTTGTTCCACCATCATGGTCATTTGCTTCATATGCGCCTCCTGCATCTTTGCTATTATCTCATTTGCTACATTCGCCTGTTTTAACTTTTCCGCGTCCTCTTCATTCTTCTTCCTAAGCTCTTCAATTTCCTTCTGGTGCCTCGCTTCATCTGCCTTTCTTTTCTCCTCCATCTCGTACAAATCATTGGAGAAGCATCCACCGTTTATTTTCACCATGTTCTCTACTTTCTCCAGAAGTACTTTGGCCTGCTCCTGATCCTTAAGGTCTTTTCCATTGATCGCATGAAACCTGTTCCCACACGACTCTACCAGCTGCTTGAGGTTCTTGTCAGCATTTTTAAGAAACTCCTCAATTGTCTGGCCATCGTCATCCAGACAATCCCTGTGTGTGAAAAGCACCATCATGTATTTCGAAGCGCTTTTACCGAAAACCTCCTGGATTATCTGCACAGTTTTTTGCTCTTCCTCAGTGTATCGACCCAGCTTCAGCACCAGGAGGAAAGCGTGGGGTCCCGGCGAGGACTTCTGAATGCATTTCACAATCTCACTTACAATTTCCACATTGGAGAGCTTTGTGTCAAACAAGCCTGGAGTGTCGACCACAACAACACGTCTCTCTGCAACTTCTCCTTCTCCCCTTGCACAGTCCTTTGTTACTGAGGAGTCGCTGAATGAAGATTTAAACTCCCTCTTGGCCAGGAGTGCATTTCCTGCTGCACTCTTTCCAACGCCAGTCTTTCCAACCAGCACCAGCCTCAGAGTGTTCAGGTCACCTGTGTTGTCAGACACTGCAAAAAAAGTTATTTCTATGGATTAAAAAAAAATTATTCCACTAAACTGCTGTAAAATACTTGACTAATATTATACAAACAATTTAAATACCTCATTGTCTGAGCTTTTCACTTTAGCTGCTTAATAGCTAAGTCATTGATTCCATTTTCCTGAGAATTATATTTCTCATGATCTCGACCAAACGACTTGTACTGTTGAAATTCGGAGATAAATTAACTCAGGAAAACAGAAGTAATGACTTCAGTTTTCACGAGATCCTGCGCTAAATGATGTCAAGATCACGAGAATTTTTTTTTTCAATGATTTAATGGAAGAATATTGACATTTCCAAAGAAGTAATTGAACTTACTGTTAAGAGCTTTTTATATTTCTTCTCTGGACTGGTTGTTCCAGTTCTTTGTGTTGCCTTTATTTCTGTCTTTCTTTGCTGTACAGAAATATAAATATATATATATATATATAGATATAGATATAGATATATTAAATATTCTGAACTATTATAGCATGCTTGAGAAAACAAAGATAAAGTCTACAAAAATTCATAGCAAATACATAAATCAATCCTAATATGAAGTATAAACATGAGACATTACATGATAACAAGGTGTCTCATATGGAGTGCCAAACAGGCAATATATCAACTGAGATGTACAGTACTGTGCAAAAGTTTTAGGCAGGTGTGAAAAAATGCTGATTTTTCTTCTGTTCACTCACATTGCATTTAGTTAATTGATAAATATAATCTATTAACATGTCTATTTTTGAAAGCATTCTTACTTTACAGCATTTTTTCACACCTGCCTAAAACTTTTGCACAGTACTCTATATACATCAATGTTTGATATATATAGATTGATATTTGATTATATATATATATATATATATATATATATATATATATATATATATATATATATATATATATATATATATAATTATACACAAACACACACAGTGCCTTGCAAAAGTATTCAGACCCCTGACCAATTCTCTCATATTACTGAATTACAAATGGTACATTGAAATTTCGTTCTGTTTGATATTTTATTTTAACACTGAAACTCAAAATCAATTATTGTAAGGTGACATTAGTTATGTTGGGAAATATTTTTAAGAAAAATAAAAAACTGAAATATCATGCTTGATTAAGTATTCAATCCCTGTGCTGTGGAAGCTCCCAGTTTACACCGATGAAAGAAATTGCCCTAACGAGGACACAATTACCTTACCATTGGCATCCACCTGTGAACCACTAAAGTTGCTGTCACATTTTCTGGATAAAAACCCCACTGTTGAAGGATCATTGGTAAGGCTGTGAATCTGAAGGAAAATGAAGACCAAAGAGCATTCTACAGAAGTTAGAGATAAAGTAATACAAATGCATAGATTAGGGAAGGATACAAAATAATATCCAAGTGTTTGGATATCCCAGTGAGCACAGTTGGATCAAATATCAGGAAGTGGAAGCTGCATCACACCACCCAGGCACTGCCAAGAAAAGGCCATCCCTCAAAACTCAGCGCTCAAACAAGAAGGAGACTTGTGAGAGAAGCCACAGAGAGGCCAACAATCACTTTGAAGGAGCTACAGAGTTCAATGGCTGGGAGTGGAGTAATGGTGCACCAGTCAACCCTATCAAGAGCTCTGCAAAACACGGGCCTGTATGGGAGGGTGGCAAGAAAGAAGCCGTTACTCAAAAAGTACCATCTGAAAGCACATCTGGAGTTTGCCAGAAAGTGACCCAGCTGCGATGTGGGAAAAGGTTTTGTGGTCAGATGAGACCAAGATAGAGCTTTTTGGCCAAAACTCAAAGCGCTATGTGTGGCGCAAACCTAACACTGCCCATGAC
>NC_081240.1:7801681-7839181 GCF_902713425.1 Acipenser ruthenus | reverse complement strand
GACAGCGGGGCTGCAAATATGCCCTTAGGTAACCAAATGAGTTGCTTCAATTTAACCAAAACAATGTCCAAATAATACACAGCGCTCTGCCTCCTTTCCAGTCCAAGCTTCACTGCAATACAGAGCTGAGAAATAACATTAAAACTGAGCAATTTATTCAACAAATCCACATTTCCAAATAAAAACTACTGGGAAATGCTCACAGAGCAAAATTAAGGGCGTATAGGCTACTGACAGTGCGAGTCATAAACACAGCCAGTGTTTCTCACTATATATTTCAAATAAATTAATATTTTTACAGTGCCTGTGTCACGGGTGATAATCGGTTGGGGTTGTGAACATTATGTTGCATATTTATTATATTAGTATTTGTTTGTATTTATTTTGCACTTGTTTGGTATTGCAACGAACAAAAAGCTGCGGATGATCTCGTGGTTAGTACTTCAGGACTATACCAAACTAGTACGCTAGTTAGCACTAATTGCAACGAACGAAGAACTTCCAGATAGTCCCCAGGTACGGATTAAAAATGTCCCAATAGCAATGATGACTGCTGCCCCCTAGTGGTTGCTGATATACGGTACTATCAAACTCTTTAGACTGCATAGAAGTTACCAAACTCACTCAAATTAAAACGAGAAACATCATTAAATTCACGTTTTCTGAAACCATTAATAAAACCGATATCAAATATAGAATACAGAATATTTTTAGCAGAGCTTTCAATTTTTATTAAGTCATGAAATAAACAGAACTATTCGTTTTTATTAGTCACTGCTTTGAAATCATGGAGGTGGATATTGTCTTTATCCTACTGGATTGGATATTAAGACGTCTCCTTTATAAGTGTGCCTCCCTTGTGGTTTGCACCCAATCATTGGTAGGTTTGTTACACTGATATTAGGATCCAAATGATCTATGCATGTCATTTTCATGACAAAGGTAACAACAGATTAACACATTACTACATTTATAGGATGTAAGGAAAACAAAGTGTGTTCAGTGTGTAATGCAAAGGAACAATGATTCTTTAAATTACGTTTATTAAAATTGAGTTTTACTTTGGGTTGATATTTGAGTTCCAGATTTTTTTATATTATTTGAAGTTTGATATTTTTTTTAACTCGACAATTTATAGTTCTCAAGTGTTACTCTGTCTCGAATAAATGTAAGTTGCATACATTGTGACTTAATTTAAAAGGATTCTCAGAAAACCATGTTCATGTATTTAATATGGGCTAATTTTTCGAAGCTTTACATAAATCGTCCCTAGCATATTATTTTCAGAATGGAGGAACACATCCCATAAATATGGGGCGCCAAGTGTAAAAAAATAAAATTAAAACAAAATTTCAAGTCAATATGACAATTAAATCTGGAAACCACAGTCTTTAGATTTATTTATTTTATTATTTATTTTTTTTACACTTGGCGAGACAACATTTAGCCTAGCTGACAGGTTTATTCTGGGAACTAACAAATACATCCGTGAATACAATACATGGAACTTGAATCTTTATTTTACACTTGGCATCAACATTTAGCTAACAGATACATCTAAAATATACGCTCTTTCAGCATTTTAAAGCAAGTTAAATCAGATCTAAACAGCTCGGATTTAGGTACGTGTAGTCTTACGTTGTTTCTTATTTGTTTCAGATAGAAATTGCGTCATGACGATTTGCAGTAAAATATTGACCCAAGGTTTCTTGTTATCAATACGTTCTACTTCATAATGATATGCGATCCTCTTTCGTTTGGTTTTAACATATTATAAAATTATACTGTTTATAACTTCAGGTAATCATATTTAACACCTGACCAAATACTAAATGTAAGTAACTATGATTAAAGACGTTTGCTCGGCGAATCAAAAGACACTTCTGCTTCCTCGTGCGTTCATTGCGTGTGCATGAAGGGCAGGGGACTGGCTTGTGGGCGGCACTGGTCTGTTTTGTTTAAAAGGCACGGAGGAAGAACTGGAGAGCTACATTGCAACGCAGCATTACTGAAGACAGCAAGCATGGACACGACTACAGGCGAGTACATTTTAACATCGCGAATAAACCCAAACTGTATATTGCGGAAACCATAGCTGGGACATATGGTGGTAGATATTGGGTTTGTTGTTACAGTAATCATGCCTTTAAAAGGAAAATACAAGAAATTGCGTCTTTTCATCAAAGTGCTAGGGTTCAAAGAAGTTGTAATTCTAAAAACCGACAGTCACCTGTTTTATGTATAGGCAACATTAAAGTTGTTCCTATCGATTTAAAATACGCTATGTGGCTAGTTTCTACATGCGTACGATGTCTTATTGGGCAAGTACGACGTTGGGAGCAGAATATACGATAGAAGTAGCGTTTCTAACGTATTACCTGTCGTATTCCACTTACACCAATTTATCTGTCATTTACCTCATTGAACTTTGAGAAACATGGCTGCTCTAATTTGTGCTCTATATTTAAGACATATAAGCTGACCATTACAGCGACCAGAGGGCATCGGAAGATGTGTGCGCAGTATCTTTGACGTGGTTTGTGATCAGGATATTACAGTGAACCGCTTGAAGAGAGAGGATATGTGACAGACGTCTCCAATATTGCAATGACTAAACTGGAGCTCGGTTCAATATTGAGAACTTGTAACTACAAATACGATAGGTCTTTCGATCAGTTATCCCCTGTTTCTATAGTCCAGTCAATACGACAGGTCGGCTTACAAATCGTACCCCATCAAATGCAAATACATGAACCACGCAACACAAGGAATGCATTTGAATGGTCTTGGAAATTAAATTAGTGATTTAGCAGACGCCGATTAACAAATCATTTCTTACACGAGATACAAATAGGTTTAAGTGACCTAACGCCACATTTTAATGTATGCTCTTTGTATAATTGTATATATTCCTATGTAATATACACGTTTGGAACTGCATCATAAACACAGCAGTGTGTTCCTAATAGTTATTTAAGTCGAATTTAATATTGAACTACATAATCATATGTTGGAACACATGCGACACATTTATATATATATATATATATATATATATATATATATATATATATATATATATATATATATATATATATATATATATATATCTTTATAAACGAGCCTAATTAAGGCAATTGTGTATTGTGTTAGACAAACCAGAAAGGAAAATCAGTAATAACATCTGCAGAAACCGCAACAAAAATAAAAATAAACATTATACTAACAGAGCTCGCTTACAGATACTGCTACAAGATGTACACCTTAAAGTGTGTGTGTGTATATATATATATATATATATATATATATATATATATATATATATATATATATATATATATATATATATATAATATACACAGCCGTATAATGTTTTCCTCAAAGAAGAATAAAAGGACTGAATATTGCACAAAAAACAAATGCTGCTAGCGGACTAACATGGGATGAAACAGCCAGCGGCCCCCTCACCCGCACCCTCGGCAGAAGAGAGGGTCACTGTAATGTCTTAATCAATTTCAGTTTTCAAAGTTTTTTATTTATAGCGCCTTTCATACACCTCAAAGCGCTTTACAGGTCTGAGAAATAAATATGCATATGTACTGTGCCTTTTTATCAATGCCTCGTTCCGAGTATTGGAGCCCATGTTTGAGACGTTCGGTGTAGACTCAGAGGGAGGTCGTATGTGTTACTGCTCCTCTCCTCATTTAATTTAGACAATTTTGTGCAGCTGCTGAAAACTGCCACAAGCTGTGCTTTTGTCTACACCTAGCGGAGAGCCACATTTTCCAACACTTGCCAAGTTTGTCATTAATAGATTGACTTTGCCTAATAGAGGGATTCTCAAACTCGGTCCTAGGACCCCCTGTGTCTTCTGGTTTTCATTCCAACCGAGCTCATTTTAAACGTTGAAAGATGGGGGATGCCAGATAATAGGCTATAGCTGTATACCATAATAATAATAATAATAATAATAATAATAATAATAATAATAATACGACGACTAGCAAACTCTTCGTTTCAAAGACTTCCAATAAATAATGACAAACGCACACCAAATGTACACTGTGGAAAAAGAGGAGTGTTGGGTAGTACGTTTTTTTAAAAATGTTTTTAGCCTGCTGGGGAAAATTAAAACGTTATCCATTTTATTATATTTTAAAAAGAGAATAAAAACAGCACGCAAAGATTACGTGTATTCAAATCTCCGTGCCTCCTGCCTCCTAGCTGCGCGTGCACGTGATGTGAAACAAAACAAGGAGGCGTTCCGCAGAGAGCCGAAGGGGGGCGAGGGGTGCAGAAATCCCAGGGGAGGCAGGATATTTCAGCACCGGTGTAGTGTTAGAAAGTGGTACACATACCAAAATACGACCCATGTAATGTCAACAAGTGGTATTTTGTCAGATTTTGGTACATGTGCAATCAATTGCGATCTGATGGGTGTTTCGCTAATTTGTGAAGAGGGTACATTTTTAGCTTTCTAATGAGTGCTTTGCATAAGTGGTACGTAAGTGTAACCCTTTCTGGACCAAGCATTTTTCAGTGGGATGCTCCCCCAGGACCTGGCATTTTTTGGCTGTATAAATTAGTTTTTTACAGTAGCGTCTTGGAAATGGTGACCTTTTTTTGAGAACACCTCTGGGGAACATTAAAGTACTTCAGAAACCATAGAAACTTTTCTTTCTTAACTATTTTTTTTAATGTAAAGTATTTATGTATTCTGCTTAGATACACAGATCAAAACATGTTATTCTATGACCCAAAGGACACTACAATACTTGCTGAAAGCTTAGTTGAGAAATACTTGTTTGGGCAAATTACAAGACATTGTTTCACCCGAGTGATTGCAATGACGTAATACGTTTATTCTCAGTGTCTTTAATATTATTATTTATATCTTAGCAGACGCCCTTATCCAGGGCGACTTACAATTGTTTCAAGATATCACATTATTTTTTTTTTACATACAATTACATTATTTTTTACACAGTTACCTATTTATACAGTTGGCTTTTTACTGGAGTAATCCAGGTAAAGTACCTTGCTTAAGGGCACAACAGCAGAGTCCCCCACCTGGGATTGAACCCACAACCCTCCGGTCAAGAGTCCAGGTATAATGAGGATAAACACTGCTGTTTAGGAATGGAGCACTTTTTTACAATACACACATTCCATTTACATACAAACGTTTCACACGTCTGTGGTTTTACAGACGAGGCTGAAGTTGGCTTCTTATTCACCAGCTTCTTATTCGCCAGCTTCTTATTCGCCAGCTTCTGATTCGCTCAGCTTTTAGTGCATAAATGTATTTGTCTATGTTGAAGAAGTAGCCTTGAATTTAACTGGTTAAATCACTTTGGTCCACCGATTTCTCTGCCAGTACCTGACAACAGCCTCCCCCTCTGCAAGCCCCACTTGTATTTAGCCCTGCCCAACGTGTTTTACTGGGGAAGAACAGCGGGTAAATATGCCACATATGCCAATCGCTCAGCATCTTATTCACTCTTTATGTATCTATGTTGAATAAGTAGCCTTGCATTTAACGTGTTAAATCACGTTGGGCCGCTGATTTCTCTGCAGGTACCTGTCGAGGGGCACCCCCTCTGTAAGCTACACCTGTATTTAGCCAGGCCCAATGTGGTTTACTAGGGCAAAACAGAGGGCAAACATGACGCATATGCAAATTGCACAGCTTCTTCGCTGGAAAAAAGCCTTGCATTAAAGGGTTAAATCACTTTGTGCCGCCGATTTCTGTACTTATTCAACGTAGATACATAAAGAGCGAATCAGAAGCTGAGCGATTGGCATATGTGGCATATTTTCCCACCGTTCTTCCTCAGTAAACCACGTTGGGCAGGGCTAAATACAGGTGTAGCTTGCAGAGGGGTTGCCCCTTGTCAGGTACTGGCAGAGAAATCAGCGGCCCAAAGTGATTTAACCCTTTAAAAGCAAGGTTACTTCTTCAACGTAGACAAATACATTTATGCACTTAAAAGCCTGCGAATAAGAAGCTGGCGAATAAGCGAACTTCAGGCTTGTGTTTTACAGTGTATGAAAAGAAGACAGACGTAGCCATAATACAGTCAAATTTAATGTCACATCTGTTAATGTCACACTCTGCTTATTCTCATCAAATTGAAATGTCCCGGCCCGAATATAATGCATGCTGTGACTTTGATGTTTTGTTTTTAAAATGTATTAATGATCAATGCATTGCTGAGTCTGTTGCGCTCATGTATCAAGTGGTGTCTGGAATGATCCAAATACAATTAAAACAGCGGGTGGAGGCGTGAAATAAATAAATAAATATAACTTCTCTTATACAATTATTTCAATAGCGATTAATACCCTTTGCGGTCCATTTCAATAAAGTAAAAGTAAATCAGCTCATTTTTGCTGTTTAATCTACTATTTTTTAATAATACAATTCACGGGGCGTGAGCTGGGGTGAAGGATGAGGCAGAAGAGGCAGAAAGGAGCAGTTAGTAGGACAGAAAGTGGTCACTGACTGAGGGCGACGATGCCGACACATCCCAGGGGCAGAGGACCCAGCAACAAATAACTAGTTTTCTGCTCACGAGCCAGATAACTCTGTGTGAGCGTGCTTGCACAACACGTAAGACGGATAAAAAGCCGCATCCGATTTTCTTCTTGTTTTTCCTGTTCTTCAGATTATTTTGTACAGGTTGATTCGTTCAAGTAGCACGATGTTATGTGGTTTAAAACATCATATATAATTTACTGTGTGTAAGAAAAACACACAGTTTCGGTTTTGTCACTTGCACTAAACTCTGTTAAACATTTTTTTTTCAGTCAGCATAACGCTATGCAACACAGTTTGTTTAATTACTGTATGAACATAGCATACAAGTTTTAAATGTTTACAAAACTCGACAATGTTGCTGAATTTGTCATTCAAACTTGTTTAGTTTTAATCAGTTTTGTCTGCTTGTTACTTTTTTCAGCCAACACATTTAAATGACCCTTGTTTAAAACAGTCTTTTAAAATATAACAAACGTTACAATGTAAATGTTGACTCAGTAGCTACCATTAAATGTTTCAACCTCGGTGACTTTCTGTGATGCGCTATTAATTTTAGGCAACTTGCAATAGAAACTTTTTTTTTTTTTTTTTAATAAAATGTCACTTTCGTGACAATCGGTGAATTTTTTGTCATTCATCAATTTCTTGAAAAAGTACCATGAATTTTCCATGGCCCTATGTGTAACTAAATCTCAGCAGTTTCTGACAAGTTTTTCTAACTTGAATGAGGAACTACCGTTCCTCTCAATATATATGTTTACATGAAACTTGTACTTTTTATATAGGTATATAAATGTCAATTGCTGTGGATAAACGCATCAGCCAAATCAATAAATATGACATGTAGTTTTCTAGCTTGCTGTTTATTAATTTATTTATACATTTATAATATAAACATGTATTCATTTCTTTATTTCTAAATGTATTTATTCCTCTATGCATTTGTTTAAATCATTTATTTATTTCTACCAAATAAACTATTCCTTTATTTAATTAAAAGGAGGAACTACAATTTATCAGAGATTTAGACAAGGAAGCCACATGCCACTCTTGTCTACAATTCCATTCTATGGTATCTACCAAACAAACAGGAAACTAGAAATTTTCAAACAGGAAATAGAACATTTATAGTATCGAGCAGCACCTTCAGATTTTCAGTGAAAGCTGGTCAGGCTTGGATGTAAGCTTAAAAAATGAACGCATTTCAACAACTGCGCAGGGGCGCAGCGGGCTAAAGTCGTGTGCTCTTTAAGAGTGTCATGATGCAAGTTCAAACCACGGTGTTTATTTTTTTCCTGCGATATGTGCTGTTTTAAAACATAAATCCATTGTTTAATATAAATGGTGTGGATCTCAAACTGCTTGCATTCCCTGGTTTGTTTTGACGTTGACCAACATGTGGAATCACAGGATTGGTAGATGTCCAGTTATTTAGCTTTTCTGTTTGAAAAGGCGCTACACACCCTTAAAAAGTAAACGGAAGAGGAAGGAGAATAACAATTTGACCTTAGTTTGACGACTTATATCTCATTGTGTATAAGAGGTATGTACGTTTTTTTCACATTTGATGTAAGAAAGTTTCAGACTTGATACTGATACAGATGGTAATTCTAAGTGATTTTATTTTTGCCGCTGCAACATGGTGAAAACAGCAAAACTCTTTGAGCTGTATAGAGACTCAGTAGTTTTTCTAACTTGTACGAGGAACTACCGTTCCTCTCAATATGAAATAGTTATTATTCATACCTGATGACTTCAGTTAATGAAATGTTTACCTCCATGATTTACAAAAATGTTGGAAAAAGTTAATTGATTTAAATTATCTGCGAGTTTAAAATATGGTTACATTTTCTTTGCACACAGTACAGTAGCTGCGTTTTATTTCTAAATTGTTAATGATATATAAACTGGAAGCAGACACTCAATTTCTCTAAATTCATGACAAACAATACAAAATGAGAAGTCCACTGCAAAAGGTGCAGAAGTAAGAAAAAAAAATGTACAAGACCTAATGTATTTGTGTGACAGGGTGGCTGGGCGGTGACGTCAGGTCAGAAGCAGGAAGGAAACTGACACCAGTACTGTAGTTTCAAAACAAACGCCGCATGTGCCGTTTTATTTAAATACAAAAATAAAATAAAGGTTTAAACAAAAACACTGTGCTCACAGAGCGAAATAAAAAGGTTAAACAAATATAATCTCTAACACCAACAAATAAAATAATCCAGGTCAGGCTGGGCAAATCGCTTTCACTGTTCCTAGATTTTGCTACATAAAATTTAGTTTCCCTCTCGCTCTCTCCGCTCTCGCTCCTAAAATATGATAGTAAAGACAAAACACTGAAAACAGCATAACGTACCAGATTTGAATGGTCACTTCTGTGATTTCAAAGCGGAAGTTGTTTAAGAATGCGCGAGAAAGCGCAGTGCGCTGAGTCTCCCGATACGCATGCCAGCGTCAGTGCCTCCTGGCGCTGGCGTATAACACCTGTAACATGTTAAACCAGCGCTCAGTGTGTAACACCTGTAACATGTTAAACCAGTGCTCAGTGTGTAACACCTGTAACATGTTAAACCAGCGCTCAGTGTATAACACCTGTAACATGTTAAACCAGCACTCAGTGTATAACACCTGTAACATGTTAAACCAGCGCTCAGTGTATAACACCTGTAACATGTTAAACCAGCACTCAGTGTATAACACCTGTAACATGTTAAACCAGCGCTCAGTGTGTAACACCTGTAACATGTTAAACCAGTGCTCAGTGTATAACACCTGTAACATGTTAAACCAGCGCTCAGTGTGTAACACCTGTAACATGTTAAACCAGTGCTCAGTGTATAACACCTGTAACATGTTAAACCAGCGCTCAGTGTGTAACACCTGTAACATGTTAAACCAGCGCTCAGTGTGTAACACCTGTAACATGTTAAACCAGCGCTCAGTGTGTAACACCTGTAACATGTTAAACCAGCACTCAGTGTGTAACACCTGTAACATGTTAAACCAGCGCTCAGTGCCGCACCGCCGCGGACCAGCAGCCAATTGTAAGCTAGCAAGCCAATATAGAAAGTGTCACATGACAATTGTTCGTGTGGTGTTTTAGCTTGCTGAAATCATCTTTATAAACTTTATTTTTATTTTTGATGGCGCACATTGTAAGTGATATTCTGGAAGACGAGACTCCCCTTTCAAAGCGTGTATAAACAATCAATCAGCAGCGACAGTGCCTCCCGGCAGCTTTTGTCGAAATTCTCTTTTTATATTTATTTTCTGTTAACATTAGTTTATAGATAATCTTGTTTGCTTTTAAACCAATTAAATTGTTAAAAAATAAAATAAAAAAACGACTATTCTATAGTCCATTCATTTTAATTCCGTACATGGTCTTGTTGTACTAGTGCTCAAATATACACTCCCTTTTTTCTTTCTATATTTACCCCAAACCTCGCTTAATATAATCTTAGGAAATGACATGTTAGCACTGTGCTTGCATCCAGAGCGCGTCTGCCGATGAAAATACAAATACGGCGAAAAACAAAACGGTATTCGGTTCAACAGAGACAGTCATTAACTTAAAAACAAATAAGCGAAATGCTCCGTGTCTGTCTGTGTAGTTTGAAATTTGAATGCGTCGCCCCTGCTTGTTCTGCGACGCTCAGCCAATAGGCAGGGACGGGACATTGAAAAGAATTGTGGGAAATGTCGTTTTAAGACCTTGAAATATACCATTGCTTCTATGCCTGATCCCGCATTTCCCACAATTTATTCTGGTAAGCTGTGTACTCTCTAACTCCCCCACACCCCTCCGTCCCTCCTAGTTACTGGGAAAGGTTCCTGTGCCCTTTCATCCAAAGACAGGCATTCTTTATAACTGTAACAAGTTAATAATACTGACATCAGCATAAGACACGTACGTACCTCTCGACTACCGTGTGGTTTGGGGTTTGAGTCCAGCCCAAACAAAGTGGAATGCAAACTGTGCAGGTGGCTCTTGACAAATGGAGGCACGACCAATCTCCAAGCTAAGGGGGGCTGTTTAAATAAAAGCCTTTGTGTCTGTCCCTGTCCAAGGGACAGACACAAAGATAAGAGATACTTGCAGTACAGGGCTGTCAGTCATATCTCTTATGCTGGATCCTGGTGAATGGCCCCGCCCACTCGGGTTACACTGCGTTCTGTAAATGGGGTGTAGGAAGAAATCTCAGACTCGGAAGCTGCTGCAATTTATTTTCCTTCCCTGCAAATAAGCAATTCAGAAGGTTATTTAACAGGGTTCTCACCTGCTTTTATAAGACAGACAAGTGCTACATTTAGCTCTTGTTAGCAGGCATGCGGGTCTGCTTATCGGTCCCTGTGCACTCTGGGAGGACCTTGATTTTGCTTTTGCTTTCTGAGGGGTGTTCTCTTAGCTTTTTAATATAGAGAGGCTGCATAATCGTTTGATATAGTTTAAGACGTGTTTCACTGTTTTAGTGCTCCATCCAGGCAGTTTTGTCTGCCCAGCTTTCACCCACATCCCAGATAAGGTAAATGCTGTTACAACTATTCCACAATGAGATTACAAAAATATATCATGAGTTTAAATTTGAGTTTACAGAAAACTTGTCTTATTCAAAAATATGCTAAATCCACTGTTGGAGGACCTGCCTAGGAGCCGGTCACTTGAATGGAGAAATGGCAGCCCAAACAATTCCTGTAGAGACTGAGCGCTCCAGGCACAGCTACACCATCAGTGCCACCAGCATCTGGTGAACCAGTATCTGAAACTGAGAGCTTATTGAAACGGCAGCTTCCTCTGTAGCTGCAGACATCTGAGATGGAATGTGTTAAGACACAAGTATTTATTTTCTGATACACATTTAATAATATCTGTGTATTTAAGATGGTATCTTGTTTTTTTCAGTTTTTGCACCACTCTGAACAACTAGAACAAAAGTTAATTTAAACAAAGCATAGTGAGCGCTAAGTTCCCTCTTAATAGGAGTAAATAGTATTTAAATTGGATGTTAGATTGTTTGCGAATTAGTTAAGTGAAGTCAAACACATGCAACGAATTATTCCCCAACATTGTTATTTGCAGAAAACATATATTTTGAATTTTGCACTTGTAGGTGCACTTGCATAATTATTCACAACCCCTCCTTAAGAATTGCTGAATTCCGCCATCAAAAATTCGCAACTGCCCTTGCGAAACTCGCAACTCTTCTGAATATCTGGTCCAATGTTGTTCTTGTGTTTTTTTTTATTTATATATATTTTTTTAAGAGCTAACAGAAATTGAGCAAACAGAATTGTAAACTTGGTGTTTTTCCGCAAGGAGAATCCACCCCTAACCAACACATCATCAGCCAGTGCATAAAGGCTCTGTGTGTTATTCTCGCGTGTCGCTTCTTTTGTTTTGGCTGCTTAGTCAAGCACTGGGAAGCGAAATGGGAGTCGACCGCTTAGAGCCTGGAGGAAGGACTACCCTCAGGCACAGATCCCTGAGGTTTCACCCCCCCAAAAAAAAATATGTGAATCAGGGTTTTTTCCCTAGCTGAGTGATGAGTTGGGTTAGTTATAGAGGCTGCATAATCTTTTGGTATAGTTCTGTGGGGTGAGTGGTTGGGCTGGAGAGGCTGGGTTCTTTCCCCCCAGCGCAGTCATGCTCTGGGGGACAGGCCATGTCTCGGCTTTCATTTTTATAATTTTTTTAAAAATATTTGTGGGGTAGGAGGCAGGCGCCACTGTGATGTGCGTTAATCATTTATTATTATTTTCCATTCATGGTTTGTCGGCCTCGTCTTATTGGGGGGGGGGGGGGGGCCCATAGCCACTTCCTCTCTGCGGCACTGGGATGCATGGAACTGTTCATGCTTTTCCAATCGGTCTCGCACAGCCATCGAGCACCCATGGACGAGGCCTCATTGCCAAATTTATCTTTCACAGGCCCTGAGCGCCCATCACAGCCATCGGGCCCGAAGCGCCCATCACAGTTCATTAAATCTTCTGTAATTGCAATCATTCATTCATTGCGGATTCTCCGAGCTGAAAAGAATCGGCTGCAGCAGAGATGAAGAGACAGTGCGAAACAAAATCAGAAAAAAGAAATTGTGAATTAATGAAAGTTCAGGAGGGAGTCCATGCAAAGCCTCAATTCTGCTAAGCTGTGTAATCTCTGGGCTCTATTTAGCAAATATGTGCACAGCCGCTATTGCTTGGGCAAAAATGACAGCATTAGCGATCCGCTGCAATAGCGCACAAAAACATGATTTAGAAGTCGGGTCCCATGACAGTTTGTTTGCCCACACGTGCGCCTGATTCTGATGCTCTAACTGTTTGCAGATGTTTTTTGTGATTGCCTTAGGGGTTTGCAAACGTTGCTAAATAGGTTCCATCTATCTCCCTCTCTCCTAGTTTCTGGGAAAAAGGTTCCTGTGTTCTCTTTCATCCAAAGGCAGGCCGTTATATCTGTAATATTTAATTATACTAACATCAGGATAAGACACGTGTCACCACTTAGAGACAGACTACGCCACCTGGTGGAGAAACTGCAGACACCAGGCCCCGTTAAAGTTTGGAGGGAAAGATACTTCCCACAGGTACTGTACAGAGTGTCTTACAGTTATTAACATTTACCATTAACTTCTACTGTTTCTCTTTTCAGGTTCTTTATCTAGTTCCACACCTCATGCATCGAACATGAGAGACAACACAGGTAAGTAATTTTAAATAATTTAGCTACAACAACCCTATCTCCATAAAACTTCTCTAAGACCTCCAATACTTGAGCACTCGTGGCCCCAGCTGTAGGTGCTAAAAGTAATACCTCCCTCCTTGCAGCCCCTTCTAAAGCACGAATGATAAAATCTACCTTCTGTCCTTCATCTAACATTTGCAATCTCAATATGGTCCGTAGCTGTGCCTGCCAGTCTCCAAATTTTACTTCACTACCTATCCCCTTTAACTTTGGGATCCATGGAGCTCCCATAAACATGGCCATCACTATGGTTACCGCTTCTGGAGGTGCTACCGCCTGTTGACCCTGCCCTGGTGTGGATTTAACACCTAGATCCTGCCGACTACGTCAAAAAGAGCAATGTCACCACTTAGACAGTCTACGCCACCTGGTGGAGAAACTACGGGCACCAGGTCTCGTTAAAGTTTGGAGGGAAAGATACTTCCCACAGGTACTGTACAGAGTATCTTACAGTTCTTAACATTTATCATTAACCTCTACTGTTTCTCTTTACAGGTTCTTTATCTAGATCCACACCTCAGGCATCAAACATGAGCGTGAACACAGGTAAGTTATTTAAATAAATGATTTTTTAAAATTTAAATAGAGGGGATCAGATTAAAACTAGTATGAAAATTGCATATCAAAAGCACACACAAATAAACAAATCAGATAAAAATAACTGTTTAAAAAAAATTGTCCAAAATAATAAAAAAAACATATTCCAATCACTGCTTGTGTGCACCAAGTCCTTCAGAATTTGTTGAAATATTTTTTTTAAAAAATCAGATCTTATGCGTTGCTGTCCTCAAAAGAAAAGGAATATCCATAAATACTGCAAGCAGCCCACATTGCACTGTAGGCTGCTTCAGGAATGGTCTCTAAACAGGAGAGCAGCGCTGGTTCTCTGTGATCTGTCTATCAGCTTCCCCAGAGTGTCTGCCTTGATCTCAGTCCACAAGAATTTATAAAAATATTAAAAACAGTCCAAAAACATTTAAACGGCAAAAGATGCAAAAATGTAGAAGAAAAGAAGGGAAGTAATGCAATCTGGCGAGAGACCAGCATTTCAAATCTGAGCGCTCACTCTTCCTATTACTGAGCAGGTTTTCTGATTCAGATTTTCTTCAGCTTTAAACACGTCATCCACATTAAAAAGTTTCCCCTCTCAGTTTTTACCCCGTTCCTTTACTTTACTTTATTTGTTTCTTACTGCATTATGTTCTCCATCCTTCCTATTTTCTTAAACTACCTTTATATAACCAAACCTATTCCTCATTTTTCATTCAGTCCCGGTGTGTAGTTAACAAAGCAGACAACGTCAGTGAATTTTACACGGGGATCCTTACTAAAGACAAGATCAACCAATTAGTGCTAAGGGACAAATATATGAATAAATAAATAAAAAATTGGTCCAAAGTGGTAGATTGGTAGCAGGTGTATATCAGGTGCAGTGCGGATGCAGTAATTCCAGTAACAAACAGACAACAAAGTACGGGTGAAATGAGGGTTTTAATGATTAGAAATACAAGTGTCTGATGACCAACCAGAAAACAATAATGAGCTGGCAGTACACAGCAATGTGGCAATACACACCAAAAGGGTTGCAGTCCCGCAAACAATAAACATGGTAGAAAACACACACAATTAGACACACACACGATCACAGGTTCAAAGTGAGTGCTCTCAGTGCTTGTGGTGAAATACAATATATTACGTGCTATTGGTGAAAACAAGTGCTGTGGTGATCCGGTTTTGTGCTGGCCCCTGGAATCAGCTCAGGATCTGTGTTTAGCCGTCTAGTGCTATTTAACGAAACAAACAGACAGTTACTAAACAGAAAACACCAACAAAACACTCACAAACTCTTTATTTTATTTTGGGGATATCTCCCAGTACTTCCAGTCTCCTCGTATCTCTGAAACCAAAGCAAAGGAAAAGATTTACAATTCTCCGGCCCCTTTTATGCGATCATGGATGAGCCCTTGGTAAATGATTGCAGCTGATTCTATTGCCTGCAGCTGCTACCTCGTTTACCTTCCAGGTCAAGAAGTTCCTGCATCGGAGTCTTGCCATTTTCCAGGCTGACTGACCTCCCGACCCAGCGAATGAACTGTCAAGCCAACCTGTCCAAAGCCTTTCCCTTTCGCTACTTAGTGCCCTCACAGGTTGAGAGGGAGATTTACAACCAGAACTCATTATATTTCTGTCACAGCCAGATATTCAGAAGAGATGCAAGTTTTGCAAGAGCACTTGCAGGGATTTTTTTTCTAATTGTTGCCAGGACAAATTGTCACTGGAATGAATTGTTGTACACCCATTATTTGGGCATCTAAATATGTCAATCACACAAGTTATATATTTAATCAGAAACCTCTTTTCTTTTTTTATTTAGACGTGCATGGAAAGACAGGCAGTTCCCCTGAGTTGAGGATGGTGCTGGTTGGGAAGATTGGAGTTGGGAAAAGTGCCTCAGGAAACACCATCCTGGGCAAAAAGGAGTTTAAATCACAAGCCAGTAACTCCTCGGTTACAAAAGTATGTGAGAAGAGAGAAGGAGAGGTTTCTGGGAGACGTGTTGTTGTGGTCGACACTCCAGCCTTTGGCACAGACCTCTCTCTGGATGAAGTCATTGAAGAAGAATGCATTGCTCTGTCTGCCCCGGGACCCCATGCTATTCTCCTGGTGATTGAGGTGGGCCGATTCACAGGTGAAGACAAGGGAACAGTTGAGACAATCCTGAGGAGATATGGAGATGGAGCTGGGAGATACACGATGGTCCTTTTCACCAACCGGGACAAACTAGGAGAGAAGAAAATTAAGGAGTTCATTCAGGGAGCCAGCAAAGAGCTCCGGGAGCTTGTTGAGAAGTGTGGGTGCCGTTATCATGCCTTCAACAACAAGAACATGAGCGATCACACCCAGGTCACTGAGCTACTGGAAAAGATAGACAGGATGGTGGAAGAGAATGAAGGAAGCTACTACACCAGTGAGATGATCATACAGGTGAAAAAAATGAGGATGAAGAGCAAAGAGCCCATTTCTGAAGAAATGGACGTTGAAGAGCAAGCCAATGATAAGCCGAGTAAGTCTGGTAAGCTGTGTACTCTCTATCCCACCCCCTCGCACCCTCCTACTTACTGGGAAAGGGTTCATGTGCTCTCTTTCATCCAAAGGCATGTTATTTGTTAATACTGACATCTGCAAAAAAAAAAAAAAACTGTCAGGACATCTCTGTTAAACCAGTGGGGGAAATAACAAAAGCACAACGTTACACTAGGCGACTGCAAAAATGAAATGCGAGTTAAAAGTAGGAACGGGGTGAACAATTCACGTCATTTGTCAGCTCTGTTTGAAATAAAATTAAGGGGACCAGAATTAGGCGCAGGCAAGATAGGAAGGTAAAAACAAAGATTATTTTACTTTTTGCATTTACGTTTTCCAAAATACTTGTTTTATTTCTTTTTAGCAATATGCACCCCTATTAATATAAATAATACTGACATCAGCATAAGACACGTACGCACCTCTCGACTACCATGTGGTTTCAGTTTGAGTCCAGCCCAAGCAAAGTGGAATGCAAACTGTGCAGGTGGCTCTTGACAAATGGAGGCACGACCAATCTCCAAGCTAAGGAGGGCTGTTTAAATAAAAGCCTTTGTGTCTGTCCCTGTCCAAGGCTAAAGATAGGAGCTACTTGCAGTACAGGGCTGTCAGTCATATCTCTCTTATGCTGGATCCTGGTGAATGGCCCCGCCCACTCGGGTTACACTGCGTTCTGTACATGGTGTGTAGGAAGAAATCTCGGGACTCAGAAGTTGCTGCAATTTATTTTCCTTCCCTGCAAATAAGCAATTCAGAAGGTTATTTAAGAGGGTTCTCACCTGCTTTTATTACAGGACAGACGAGCGCTACATTTAGCTCTTGTTAGCAGGCACGCGGGTCTGCGTATCGGTGCCTGTGCACGCTGGGAGGACCTTGCTTTTGCTTGCTTCCCGAGGGGTGTTCTCTTGGCTTTTTAATATATAAAGGCTGCATAATCTTGTGGTACAGTTAATCATTTATTATTATTTTCCATGCATGGTTTGGCAGCCTCGTCTTATTGGGGGAAGGTGGCCCATAGCCACTTCCTATCTGCGGCACTGGGATGCATGGAACTGTTCATGCTTTTCCAGTCGGCCTTGCACAGGTAGCCTGCTATACAAATGTATTGTGGTTTGTTCTTTTTTCTGCTATGTACTTTTGTATAAAAAGTGCTATATAAATGCAATAAATAAATAAATAAACTCATTGTGCTTCCTGTGAAAAAACGTTACGGGTTTAGATACTAAGGTAGGGCTGTCGTGTTTCGAGATGCCGGTGTAGCCTGCAGGACTGCATACTGTAGTTTGCCAGTACTTCGCCGCACATTTGAGGCCTCGGTGCACGACTGGACCCACTCCATATAAAGTCCATTTTTAAATATGCTTTGCATATTTTTGGCTTCTGCGTTTTGCTGGAACCTCCGCTGCTGCCCTCACTTCGGTTTGTGTTGTACGTTTTTCTCCCTTTGTCACAAAACGATCCATTTCTCTTTAAATCTGTTTCTCACTGTAAGCGCGCTGCTGATACTGTTTTTAAGTTTACTGGGGTGGGGAGGGGGGAACCACGCATCGTATGTGATGTATCACAGTTGCTAAGGAACATTAGCATGTTAAACAAAAGCTTTCTGCGTTATTTTATTTTAGTTATTTTTAAATACAATAGATTTAAAATATATGATTTTGTATTTTTTTTTTTTTTTTTTTTTTAAATCATCCAACCTCTCAAAAAAAAACCACACAGCTTGCACCTCCCTTGCCACGCCACATATCTTTAGAACCGCTGGTAATGTAATGTTTAATTATACTGACATCAGGATAAGACACGTGTCACCACCTAGAGACAGACTACGCCACCTGGTGGAGAAACTACGGGCACCAGGCCCCGTTAAAGTATGGAGGGAAAGATACTTCCCACAGGTACTGTACAGAGTATCTTACAGTTCTTAACATTTACCATTAACTTCTACCGTTTCTCTTTTCAGGTTCTTTATCTAGATCCACACCTCAGGCTTCAAACATGAGAGACAACACAGGTAAGTCATTTAAATAATTTAGCTACAACAACCCTATCTCCATAAAACTTCTCTACGACCTCCAGCACTCGTGGCCCCAGCTGTAGGTGCTAAAAGTAATACCTCCCTCCTTGCATCCCCTTCTAAAGCACGAATGATAAAATCTACCTTCTGTCCTTCATCTAACATTTGCAATCTCAATATGGTCTGTAGCTGTGCCTGCCAGTCTCCAAATTTTACTTCACTACCTTTCCCCTTTAACTTTGGGATCCATGGAGCTCCCATAAACATGGCCATCACTATGGTTACCGCTTCTGGAGGTGCTACCGCCTGTTGACCCTGCCCTGGTGTGGATTTAACACCTAGATCCTGCCGACTACGTCAAAAAGAGCAATGTCACCACTTGGAGTCAGACTACGTCACCTGGTGGAGAAACTACGGGCACCAGGTCTCGTTAAAGTATGGAGGGAAAGATACTTCTGACAGGTACTGTACAGAGTATATTACAGTTCTTAACATTTATCATTAACCTCTACTGTTTCTCTTTTCAGGTTCTTTATCTGGAGCCACACCTCAGGCATCAAACACGAGAGACAATGCAGGTAAGCCATTTAAATAATTGATTTTGTAGGGACATTCCAGAAGTGCTGTGTTGTCTTTACACATGCTTGGGTCTCAAGCTGTGTAAAATAAATAATGCAATAAGGTTTTTTAAAATGTTGACTTAGCCATGTATACAACCCAGTCTCACGAGAGAAACGTCAACAGATTAACGTTTTCTGCTTTCTGGGGGAAAAAACGTTTCGTGGGTAACGTTTTCACTTTCAACCACAGTGCTTCACAGCAGCTTTTGTCGAAATTCTCTTTTTATATTTATTTTCTGTAAAAATTAGTTTATGGATAATCTTGTTTGTTACAAAACAATTACTGTTCTATAGTCCATTCATTTTAATTCTATACATGGTCTTTTTGTAGTAGTGCTAAAATACACACTCCCTTTTTTCTTTATATATTTACCAGAAACCTCTGTTAATATAATTTTAGGAAATGACATGTCAGCACTGTGCTTGCATCCAGAGCGCGTCTGCCGATGAAAATACAAATACGGCTAAAAACAAAGCAGTAATCGGTTCAACAGAGAGTCAGTAGCTTAATAACAAATAAGCTAAATCATGCTCCGTGTCTATCCTGTACAGTTTGAAATTTGAATGTGCCGCCTCTGCGACACTCAGCCAATAGGCAGGGACGGGACGTTGAAAAGAATTGTGGGATATGTTGTTTTAAAACCTTGAAATATACTTTTTGCTTCTATGACTCGATCCCACATATCCCACAATTCTTTTCACCTGTAGAATTCTCTGATGCTTCAGCTCACGGACGGATGGCCTGACATTCTCCTGTAGAATCTTCTGATACAGAGCAGAATTCATGGTTCCTTCAATGATGGCAAGGCGTCCAGCTCATGATGCAGGAAAGCATCCCAAAACCATGACACTACCACCACCATGCTTGACTGTTGGTATGAGGTTCTTACTGTGGAATGCAGGGTTTGGTTTTCGCCAGACATAACGAGGCCCATGTTGGCCAAAAAGTTCCACTTTTGACTTATCTGTCCATAGAACATTGTTCCAGAACTCATGAGGATCATCCAGGTGCTTTTTGGCAAACTTGAAAGAGCATTCATGTTCTTCTTAGTGAGCAATGGTTTCCGCCTTGCTACTCTGCCATGAATCCCATTTTAGCCCAGTGTCTTTCTGGTGGTGGAGTCATGAACACTGACCTTAGCTGAGACGAGAGAGGCCTGCAGATCCCTGGATGTTCTAGGGTTGTTTGTGACTTCCTGGATGTTTTTACGCCTTGCTCTTGGAGAGATTTTGGCAGGACGACCACTCTCCTGGGAAGATTCACTACTGTCCATTTGGACAATATGGCTCTGATTGTGGTTCAGTGAAGCCCCGGGCCTTAGAAATGGCTTTGTAACCCTTTCCAGACTGATAGGCATCAACAACTTTTTTCCGGAGGTCTTCAGGAATTTCTTTTGTTTGTGGCATGATGTGCCTCTAGAGCAGGGCTTCTCAAACTCGGTCCTGGGGATCCTCTGTGGCTGCTGGTTTTCATTCCAACCGAACTCTCAATTACTTTAGAAACTTAATTGAACTGATAATTTGCTTTATTAGACCTTTTTTTACTTGTTTTCAGCTCTTGAACAGTTGCAGTTCAAGTTACTTACAAAATGTTATAGCTAACTTGAAATATTCAACTGTTCAAGAGCTGAAAACAAGTAAAAAAGGTCTAATAAAGCAAATTATCAGTTCAATTAAGTTTCTAAAGTAATTGAGAGTTCAGTTGGAATGAAAACCAGCAGCCACAGAGGATCCCCAGGACCGAGTTTGAGAAGCCCTGCTCTAGAACCTGTGTGCTGACAACTTCACTCTGGTAAGGGTCAAAGTTAGTCAGATTTATATTGGGCAGGGCTGGCCCAAATCAGGCCTGGTTGTTACCCAGAGTACTCAAACAGCTGACCCTAATTACCCCTTTAATTGGGTTGAGCTAACTAGGGTGGGGAGGGCAATAACTTTTTCACACCTGAAGATTGCATGTTTGATTACCTTTCACAACAAAAAAACAAATGAAAGAAGCACCAAACTTTGGGGTAATTTTTTTTCTCTCAGACTCCCTCTATATACTACTACAACCCACAAAAAAATCTGACCAAATACAATGTGAAAAATGTGCAAAAATGCACAAAATCAGACAGGGGGCAAATACTTTTTCACGGCACTGTTGGTGAAGTCAGTGATGAGAATATCTATACTTTCAGTTCTTCTAACTGAGTCCTGTGAGGAATACACTTAGTTTTATGAAAGCAGGGTTTTTCCTGAAAGTCATTTCTGTCACAATATTTTGTCCTTGTTCATTGCAGAGTTGAGGATTGTGCTGCTTGGGAAGACTGGAGTTGGGAAGAGTGCTGCAGGAAACACCATCCTTGGAAAAAGGGAGTTTGATTCGAAACTCAGCTCCACTTCCATAACTAATAAGTGTAGGAAGGGCACAGAAGAAGTTGCTGGGAGACACGTAGCTGTGATTGACACTCCTGGCCTGTTTGGCACAGAGCTCACTGCTGATCAGATTAAACAGGAAATTGAGAACTGTGTCACTCTGTCTGCCCCGGGACCCCACGCTTTGCTGTTGGTGCTACAGGTAGGCCGATACACCCAGAGAGAGACGGAAGCAGTGAAGATTATTTTGGGTGAGAGTGCTGCCAGATACATGATGGTCCTTTTCACCCATGGAGACAGTCTGGAAAATGGCATGACAATTGAGGAGTACATTAAGGGAGTCGAAGGGGATCTCCAGCAGCTTATTGATAAATGTGGGGACAGGTATCATGTCTTTAACAATAAAGACAAGCGCAATACAGCTCAAGCTATTGAACTGGTCATGGAAATAGAGGCAATGGTGGAAACTAATTGTTGGAGTTATTACACCATGGAGATGTACAATAAGGCAGCTGCATCCACCAGTCAAAAACTAGAAACAAAAGAGAGGAAGGAAAGTTCACAGAATATGAAAATGGTGGAATCTAATTATGAGAGCTGCTACACTGTCAATGCATCCACCTGTCAAAATGTAGAAATGGAGAAGGGGAAAGTGAAGGAAGAAGAGCCACTGTATAAGTTCAAATGTAGTTTAATATAATCTGTTTAACATCTCTGATGTGTTTATTGAATGTCCTCTGCATGTTATTTTCTGTACTAATATGAGCTTGACTTTGTATTTTTATTTGAAGCAGTCAATGATTAATAACCAAAGCTTAACATTGTATTTAGCTCTATAAATCAGTATGAATTTCCTTTTAGTACACCTTCTATTGCCATGCATAAAAAAGCTAAATACAAAATGAATTCTGTGTCAGTAAATTCTGAAAAACAAATAAATTGTTAAGAAAATAAATGTTTCTGTCTCTTCATTTAATTGAATATAACTCATTTCTGTACTCTGGTCCTTTGCTCACTAAACATATAGGTATACCTGAATACATAATTGTGTCTTCTTTAAACACTTGGTAAAGAATTTACAATCCATCCCACAGGAGCAGCGGTACCCCGCATATTATCCATTGACTACCGATGCAGAATGACTGTGTGGGACAGATGTTCTTCATTTACACAACACACATTCATGGTGGCACTGCCATTGCAAAAGCATGTTTTGTGCTAAATGGCTTCTCTGCATTCAAAAACAGCAGCACCTGGGAAATCTAATTCTTTCACGTACTATATTCTAAATCTTTCACGTACTATATTCTAAATCCTTCACATACTATATTCTAAATCTTTCACATACTATATTCTAAGTCTTTCACATACTATATTCTAAATCTTTCACGTACTATATTCTAAATCTTTCACATACTATATTCTAAGTCTTTCACATACTATATTCTAAATCTTTCACGTACTATATTCTAAATCCTTCACATACTATATTCTAAATCTTTCACGCACTATATTCTAAGTCTTTCACATACTATATTCTAATTCTTTCACGTACTATATTCTAAATCTTTCACATACTATATTCTAAATCTTTCACGTACTATATTCTAAATCCTTCACATACTATATTCTAAATCTTTCACGTACTATATTCTAAATCTTTCACATACTATATTCTAAATCTTTCACGTAATATATTCTAAATCTTTCACATACTATATTCTAAATCTTTCACGTACTATATTCTAAATCTTTCACATACTATATTCTAAATCTTTCACATACTATATTCTAAATCTTTCACGTACTATATTCTAAATCTTTCACGTACTATATTCTAAATCCTTCACATACTATATTCTAAATCTTTCACGTACTATATTCTAAATCCTTCACATACTATATTCTAAATCTTTCACGCACTATATTCTAAGTCTTTCACATACTATATTCTAATTCTTTCACGTACTATATTCTAAATCTTTCACATACTATATTCTAAATCTTTCACGTACTATATTCTAAATCCTTCACATACTATATTCTAAGTCTTTCACATACTATATTCTAAATCTTTCACGTACTATATTCTAAATCTTTCACATACTATATTCTAATTCTTTCACGTACTATATTCTAAATCTTTCACATACTATATTCTAAATCTTTCAAGTACTATATTCTAAATCCTTCACATACTATATTCTAAATCTTTCACATACTATATTCAAGTCCTTTGAAGCCCAGCTGATCAGGTGTTATTGGTTTAGTAAAGATGTTTTGCAACATGGCTGCTAATATTTGGGACAGATTTTTTTTTAGACAATAACTGTGGTATCAAAGGTAGTCTTGATTTTCCTTGGGGGTGACTGACTGAAATAATTACATTATGGGAGTGGGGGTGGGGGGGGGGGGGGGGGTCACAGGATTGGAGCAATAATTTGTTGTATTTTATTTGTTTGTAAAATTCACTAGGAATACTGTCCTCCCTTGCAGTTCTCCCTGATCAGGAAGTGGCTTACTCTGTTGTCTCTCTTCATCAATCTTGGAAGCCCTTAAAGAAAACATCTGAGAATCTCCTTTTTTTGCTCTTATTCTCTGATTCATATAGATGGTGATAGAATGATACATGGAGATTCTCAACATTCATTCTTATTACAATAATAATTTTATAATAATTTAGCAGTTTTAGTTTTCTGATGGGACTCTTCATGCTGCAGAGACATATTTTTAAGCTCTTGTTCAATAAAATCTATTTACTTTCTGTTCCATACATAAAATAGCTGCTTTTTGAACAGACATTGCTCTCAAATACGGCATAAATGCCCCTCAGAAGCAGGAAGAATGTCTCTTTCTGGGGTTAGTCTCCACAGATCTTTTAGGTCAATTCAGATCCATCCCAAAGCTTGGTTGCAATGTTTATATTCTTGCTCCAATCCTGTAATTATTGTCTTCCTTGCTTCCTGTCAGTCAGAAGCACAGTGCACCTGATTAATCAGTGGCAGGAGATATTCTAGAGTTCCTCTGAGCAGCAGTGGTGTTCTAGTTCCCCTGAGTCAGCTGTGCTCGCTGGCTTCGGCTGCAGTCTGCCTGGCATCCCCCGCAGCAGCGAGCAGAGTGACTAGCTCGCTACACTGTGCTGCACCCCTTGCATTGGTCATGTGTGCAATCCTAGTAAACATCAAATGAGTTGCTGTTGAATTCTCAGTCTATTAGATACTTTTAGGAGCCATTCAAAATGATCATCAATTACAGCAAACGTACACAACAACTGCTGTAGCATTGTGGAGCTGAAGATTTCTATACTGGTATGCTTATCTAAGGCTCAACTTGGTGTAGATTTCCTATTCACTCCAGCAGTATAATGGAAGCTGAGGCAACTGGATCTCCGGTGAGCCGTCCATGTCAGGCCTGATGAGAAACGAAAAGAAACAGAACCATTGCAGAACCATTGCCGTGCCGCTGTCTGTCTGTCTGCCATTGAAGATCATTGAGGGTATAGTTAGCACACTGTGGTCCCATTCTACCAGCCTCACCCCATTGTAGCTGCCCTATACTTGTGCTACCATTGCCCCTCAGTGTGATACAGAGCCATTGCAGTGCCGCTGTCTGTCTGTCTGCCATTGAAGATCATTGAGGGTATAGTTAGCACACTGTGGTCCATTCTACCAGCCTCACCCCATTGCAGCTGCCATTGTAATACAGAACATTATTTTCTATATGCACTCACACACACACACACACACACACACACACACACACTCTCTCTCTCACACACACACACACACTCACACACACTCTCTCTCTCTCACACACACACAGACACACACACTCACACTCACACATACACTCACAATCACACACACAATCACACACACATACACACACACACTGACACACACACACTGACACACACACATAAACACTGTGTAAATTGGGGTGGATGTGCCCCTCAGTGTTCAAAGTTATATCAAATTGATTAGACCATACAACTGAATCTTTTCCCATAACTTGACAATGCAGCTACTGTTCAACCACCTTCACTGATTTAGTTTTCTGTATTTTCGGTCACCTGATCACTCTTCAATTGAACAGACTACAACATTGCCTGCTTGTGGTACAGCGGCTGTTCTTTTCTCAGAAAAGTGGACCTTTGGTGCCCCCTAGTGGCTATTCCTCATAGTTACATCCAAATTTCTAGTAACTCTTCATACACGCCTTTTTTTTTTTTAAACCCAGGCCCTGAATGACTTCAAAATGTACAGGTTTGGTTTAATTTAAAATTACTAAAAGAAACAACCAAATTCAATGGCAAATGTTTGGACCAGAAGTCTTCAGTCTTCAGGTTTCCGTTTGTTTCTAAGCATGCATTGTTTTCCAGTGCACATAAACAGCACATACAGACACAGTATATTACACAAAACACAGACCTGGTGGATCAAAGTGGAGTGGCAAGTTTCTCTGAACAAACAAAACAGGCAGATAGGTGCATCTGTGAAGTTTTCCCTGAATGTCCCGGCTAGCTGTAGGTAGAGTCACCACTACAAGACTTGAAAGCAGCGTTCTGTTTATTTAGGTGAACACAGCAGAGCAGAGTTACAAATGTAACAGGGTCCAAATGACCCGTTATTTCACATTTCTATTTTGCACTTATTTATTATTTGTATATTTTGATTTGTGCACGATTTCCTTGATCCGGCACTTCCATTGATTTTGTAAGCTAATTAATTAATGACCCAGCAATTGAAAATTCGCACCTGATTATAAATACCCCTTGATTTTAGTTTTCCATGATGGCCATCCACCGTTTGTCTTGTCTATCTGTCTGTCTGTCTGCCTGCCTGTCTGTCTGTCTGTCTTTGTTTGTGCGTGTAGGAAAGGGGACCTGAGACGGAATGAAAATAAATGGTAAACCTAGTAAGTTGCTGCTGCTGTGACGATGACAATGATGATGACGATGACAATGATGATGATGATGACAATGTTGATGATGATGATGACAATGATGATGATGATGATGATGATGACGATGACAATGATGATGATGATGATGATGATGATGAATAGTGTTTATCGATGTCCCCTCCTCTGCACGCACTGGCGTTTTGTGTTTTGTGTTTGTTTTTAAACCGGTTGTTTTTATTTTCGGATTTCTACTGTGATTTTAAACGAAACCCCTGTTTAATAGTTTTTTTTTGTACAAAGCACTTACGTGCTATGGTAATGATCTGCTGCTAATTCTTAATTCTGTACAATAAAACATTTTTAATTGACAATAACTGTGTCCTTGTTACTCTCTTCCCTGATTTGCCCTCCGAAAAAAAGAACTTTAATTCTGAGGGTGCAATTCCCTCGCTGGCGTAGTCAGGGCTACCTTGCAGGTGTTACACAAACAATTCACTGAACAGACACTGCAATGTTTCTGTAAATACAGTGTAGTGGGATTGTTTATGTGTGGTTATGTACCCAGCTCATACAGTGTAGTGGGATTGTTCATGTGTGGGTCTGTACCCAGCTCATACAGTGTAGTGGGATTGTTCATGTGTGGGTCTGTACCCTCCTCATACACATTTACTTAGATATACTGTTTACTGTCTTCTGTTCAAATGCGGTGACTTCTTTAGTGTCATATAGAAGTCTTATTTCACAAGGCACAAGGTCTCAAAGAGGGGTGACTTCTGGACCATTCTGGACAACAGACTTGCCGCATATTTTCACTGTCAATGTGATCAGCAGCCCATTTACACAACAAGTTACACGTGTGTTCTACAGATAGCAGGTATTCACAAACCCGTGTCGCTTTAGCTAATCTAAAGAGTGCTATGAATGCACATAATGATGATCGAATCCAGGAACTGTGGGGTTCACGCTTAAAATATAACATTAACTGTGATCCTTCACACTATATGGATCAGATAAAGAGAGCACGTTCCCAAATGTGCCACCTGCTGCCCATTGAAAGCAACTGCACCTGTATAACGTGTCTCTCCAAGGTGCTGTAGCGCTGATACCTCTGCACCTGTATAACGTGTCTCTCCAAGGTGCTGTAGCGCTGATACCTCTGCACCTGTATAACGTGTCTCTCCGAGGTGCTGTAGCGCTGATACCTCTGCACCTGTATAACGTGTCTCTCCGAGGTGCTGTAGCACTGATACCTCTGCACCTGTATAACGTGTCTCTCCGAGGTGCTGTAGCACTGATACCTCTGCACCTGTATAACGTGTCTCTCCAAGGTGCTGTAGCACTGATACCTCTGCACCTGTATAACGTGTCTCTCCGAGGTGCTGTAGCGCTGATACCTCTGCACCTGTATAACGTGTCTCTCCGAGGTGCTGTTGCACTGATACCTCTGCACCTGTATAACGTGTCTCTCCAAGGTGCTGTAGCGCTGATACCTCTGCACCTGTATAACGTGTCTCTCCGAGGTGCTGTAGCACTGATACCTCTGCACCTGTATAACGTGTCTCTCCAAGGTGCTGTAGCACTGATACCTCTGCACCTGTATAACGTGTCTCTCCAAGGTGCTGTAGCGCCGACACCTCTGCACCTGTATAACGTGTCTCTCCGAGGTGCTGTTGCACTGATACCTCTGCACCTGTATAACGTGTCTCTCCGAGGTGCTGTAGCACTGATACCTCTGCACCTGTATAACGTGTCTCTCCAAGATGCTGTAGCGCTGATACCTCTGCACCTGTATAACGTGTCTCTCCGAGGTGCTGTTGCACTGATACCTCTGCACCTGTATAACGTGTCTCTCCAAGATGCTGTAGCGTTGATACCTCTGCACCTGTATAACGTGCCTCTCCAAGGTGCTGTAGCGCCGACACCTCTGCACCTGTATAACATTCCTCTCCGAGGTGCTGTAGCGCTGATACCTCTGCACCTGTATAACGTGTCTCTCCAAGGTGCTGTAGCACTGATACCTCTGCACCTGTATAACGTGTCTCTCCAAGGAGCTGTAGCGCTGATACCTCTGCACCTGTATAACGTGTCTCTCCAAGGTGCTGTAGCGCTGATACCTCTGCACCTGTATAACATGTCTCTCCAAGGTGCTGCAGCACTGATACCTCTGCACCTGTATAACGTGTCTCTCCAAGGTGCTGCAGCACTGATACCTCTGCACCTGTATAACGTGTCTCTCCAAGGTGCTGTAGCACTGATACCTCTGCACCTGTATAACGTGTCTCTCCAAGGTGCTGTAGCACTGATACCTCTTTTTGTACAGAATAATGCGTATGTTTTCAATAGGTTGGTATCTTATCGATCTATCAGTAGCTTTTACAAGCCTTGCTAGTTGTTTTTATTTATGTGTAAAATCTTTGAGAAAGAGAGATATGCACGTTTTGTTTTCATAATTTAATAATACAAAGTTCCATACCCCCCCCCCCCCCCCTTATTTAACATATCTTGATAATATAATTGGGATAGTAACTTGTAGGGCTTCTGATTTTCGGTGTTTCCGCCGACTTTTCTGCTCTCGTTTAAGAATTCAATTGATACATGTTAAGCCGTTCGTGTATCTCTATCACAACTGAGGAACGTGTTCATAGTAACATTGGTTTGATTTACGGGGATTTATCTATGAGACAACTAAATGGGCTTTTAAATCGTAAGTCTTTTCCATTTTAAATACAGTCCCGCAGAACGATTGTAATAAAGTGTGTCCAGCATAAAATACTGTATTTTTCATTTCTTAAGCTTATAATCACTTTCTGTAGCATTTGCAAATGCCTTAACAGGTCAGATTTTTTTTACATTAATTAAAATGTGTAACTTTCACACCATTTTAAATTCCTAGCAGTTTATATATTTTCTTCTGATTTTTAAGTAAGATGTTGTTATTTATGGATAAATCCAAAAATACACCGATATCTGCCACTGCTTTTTTTTTTTTTTTTTTTTTTTTACATTTAAAATGTTTTTCTGTTTTTAGAAACACCTTATTTTGTGTCTAATGTGAGGTGATAGGAAGCCAAGGACGTCAAAAAAAGCGCCAATTTTCTTTTTTAACTGATCTTTAGAGTCTGACCTTCCCGTAACTAGCGAATACAAATACAGTACTTTGATTTATTTAATGTTCAATAAATGTTTTTAATTATAATTAAAATTACTGTTTGTGTGTTTTTTTTAAATCACTTTTGCTTCCAGACATACAGCTCAGTAATGTTCCTGCTCCAGAACTGAAGTCTGTCTGAATTGCTTCTTTATATTAAACAGATGCGTTTCGTATGTACAGAACGGTATCTAATTAACTGGTAGGTAAACCTTTGACATAGTCTGGTCTGCTGGTATAGTTTAGTTATAGAGACCTGTATGAAATAGGCTGGTCTGCTGGTATAGTTTAGTTACAAAGACCTGTATGAAATAGGCTGGTCTGCTGGTATTGTTTAGTTACAAAGACCTGTATGAAATAGGCTGGTCTGCTGGTATAGTTTAGTTACAAAGACCTCTATGAAATAGGCTGGTCTGCTGGTATTGTTTAGTTAAAGCAGCACTGTGTGGTCATTGTTATAGTAGAATATATTTTTTGTGTGTTTAACACTTTCTCCAAAGTTTTTTTGTTCACTTCACGTTTCCAGAGAGCAGCTGCTGTTGACAGTCCACTTAGTTTATGTTCATTTCAGAAGGAGGCGCAGAACAAAACATGTATTGAAAATTAAAACTTTACAAAACATTTAAAGAAAAAGTACATGAAAAAAAGGTTTGCATTAATTGAAGTACAGAAACATAAAAAAAGGTTATTAAAATGTTGCTTCTTTACATTCATGTTTTGGTTTTAATTTAAAACCTGATTATAAAGATTATTGACCTTAAAGGGTGCTTTGAATAATAATAAACCATAAAATTAATAAACAATAAACTGCTCCCCCTCTCTAAACAACTTGATTTAAACCATAAAGAGTCTTTAACAAAACAGTGCTTGGAACAGTCCTGAAGGTTGTGTGAATAGAGCCCTACATTTCCAATGGAACCACACCAAGTGAAAAGAATTGCTTTCAATCAGGCTCTGCGCAGCTGCAGAGTTTGTCCTGAAGAGGGCGACAACGGCCAAGCTTAAAACATGTTTCTACTTTTCCACTGTGGGCAGATTGCACATGTAATGCAATTTGATTGTCATTTACGATATCCATGGAAATATCTTCTTTATTGTGATGATATTTCATTCACATTATTGTTAAAATAAGCAAAAATAAATATTGCAACTGAACTGCATACCAAGTAGACCAACTGCATCTAGTGAAGTGCTTGTGAGGGTAATTATCCAACCATTTCAGAATTCCAAAGAGATCATTTACAAACATAATAATAATAATAATAATAATAATAATAATAATAATAATAATAATAATAACACAAGGAAAAGGCATCTTGTACCTATTGATTGCCTTTATAAAGGTATGCATGAAGCTCCAGGTTTATAGATTTACCAGATGTAGCTAAATTATATAAATAATGCTTGTCATTGTCTAGATTATTGTTTAAGAGACTCACGCACGCACACACACGCACGCACGCACATATATATGTAGAATAAATAAATTGTTTCCGAACAGATTCCTCAGTGCTGTAGCATGCTGAAAAAAAAAAACACTTTGATCAAAGGGAAGCCGATATCCGAACACCCTTGTATTGAGGAGACTAAACTGCAGTTCTTTGTTTCTCCCAGCAGGGGGGCGATAATTTCTCGGTGTTGGAGGTATTTTAACCCCTTCAATTTTCACTTTCAGTTCTAGATTTCTTCAATGGTGACAAAAAATGGGACAAAAACATTGGAAAACCTGCTACATGCAGCACACACTTTTGTGTCATCCACAGGCCTGATTGAAATGGTATTCCTGACATGTATTCTGTGATGTGTAAAAGATGCATCTCCCTGACACAAGTCTGTTTGAGTCACGATGGGACCACAGATCTGACAGACTTTGATAGAGGGCTGATAAGAGGTGCTTGGCTGGCAGATGCGTCCTTTTTCAAATAGGCACAAATTACTACTGAGGCTTTTTCACAAGGAACAGTCTCTAAAGTGATGTGACTCTCTCTATGTATGGGCCATTCTGACTTGACTGCAGATTTCCACCCCCAATACAACACAACCTGAAGGAATTAGAGGCTGGAAATCATTGAGGAATGGTCCCGTATCCCTCCAGCACAATTTAAAAAGCACCTTGCAGAATCGCTACCTGCCACGTCCAATCAGTGCCGTGCTGGCTGCCCATGGAGGCCCTACACCATATTGACACTGCTATGGCAGGTGTTTCTGTTTTTAAAGCAGATTAATTTAAACTACAAAATAAATGGCCCATACAATGAAGTGTAAATCATTTGTGTTTAATGTGATTTGTCCTGATTTGTTTACAGCTAATATACAGTTTTATATTTTCATGTATTGCATATTTCTTATATCATCTATTCAGTGTTTATAACACATTATAAATGCTGCTACTACCCTGTTTGACTTGTTCTATAATGCATTATAAAACATTTTAACCCATCTTAAGCCTCTATAACGTGTTAATAGACTATTTAAAAATGACCCCTTCATATAAAGTGTTACCATAAACTTCAGCATCAAGTTCAAACGCTATTCAGCTAACAGGATTCTACTGTATACAGGAATCTGCTAGAAACTACACTGACATGCCTTTGACATGGCAAGTATTGTGAGCTGCTATTTACACGACCTTACATTGATAGGGATTGGAGCTGACAAAATAATCCCATGAATCTCAGCTGCTGTGCACTTCCATTCGTTATAAAGGTCTCAAATGTGCAGTGTTGAAAGAAACACCTGCTCTAGTAAACATGCACCTCGAAGCTGCATCCACACCCGACGCGACCTGGAAACGATCCTAAAGACTGGAAATAAATACATGACCCCGCCCACGCATTCCTACTGGACACACTAGAGATGGGCGGTCCCATTACAAAACAGAGCTTGCTTTGATAAAAGTTTACCACCCTGACCTCCGGCAACTCCGATGTAATATAAAGGCTGGACTTGTGAAATCTATAGAGCAGAGTTATTGAACATCCCTATATATCCAGCAGTGTTGTTGTTCTCATTATCAGTAGTAGTAATTGTACAGTTGTAGTATTTTTTTTTCGTGGTTCTGGTAGCAGTAGAAGTCCAATCTGAAGCCGGTGCATCTCCAGCTGTCAGAAGAGCTGTCTGATATTTTCAACACGATTATTTTATTGTTATACATTTTAAATATGCAATCCCAACCGTGTTTCTTTACAAATTCCTTCCTGGATCCTTTTTGTTTATTAACTGTTTAAAGTATTTTATAGTGCAACATTATTATTATTATTATTATTATTATTATTATTATTATTATCCATGTTACTGTGCGCAGGTCATCACTTACCTTGTATTTCTACCGATGCCATTCTGCAAATCCATTTTCTTTATTGTAAATGCTTTTGAAGACCGTGACGCATCAGATCATGGGTGAGTGTTTGAGAGTCTCTGACTTCATTTACTGATGAATAATTATATTATCTATGCATTCACACACTCTATCAGTAAACTAAAAACACTCCTGTATTTCACATGAAGTGTTGTGTTCAGATTTGCTATTATTACTATTCATGTATTTGTCAGACGCCCTTTGTGCCACCTGGCGGCCACAGCTCGTAATGTTTCATAAAGAAAATAGAAAAAAGAGTCAGAGCACATTCAATGGAGGAACTATTTTCACGAATCAGTATGTATTTTTTTTTCTGAGGCGCTCCATAGACTGTATATCAGACCGCATTTTATAAGCGGGTGTATCTGCGCATGTCGTTAACCTGAAAAGAGAAGCGCTTCCATCAGCCCCCATAACTAAACTCACACATTATAGTCTTGTATTATTAACACATACGTTTCCGCTGAGATTTTAATTGTTTAGTCTAATTGATATTTTTAGTAACCCAGTGACTGACTTCAGGGTCACCAGTTTAACATTATAAAGCATCAGATTTGTATTTCTCAATTTGTTGAAAATGGATTGTACCGTATTGATATTAAGACAATAAAACGCAAACTTGAGTAAGGAATGGATTATTTATTACACAGGCTACGTATTAGCAGTTACCATCATAACATGTGAATAAGTTAGTTAACATGGATTTGGTGTCAGAAACAGACGGATTTACTGTTTAATTTATTGAGAAGAATCAGGATACAGTTTCATATTTGTCTGTTTCCTGACTGGGTCAATCATTCGGCTGCACATTAACCCCAATTCTGCAGACTCTGCTGTGTAACAGAAGCAGGGCTTGTGATTGTCGGTGCTTTACCCCGAGTTCTTCTCCGCTCTCCTTTAACAATTCAATTGATACCTGTGAAGACATTCGTGTATCTCAATCACACTGAGAAACGCGTTCATAGTAACATTGATTTAATATATTGTTATTTTTCTGTGTAAATAGGCTTTTAAATTGGCCAAGGTTTCATTTTTTCACTAAAAAGCAGAACGAGATCGCAACATGTCAATAAGCGACTCATCTTTATTAAAGATATAATTATTATTATTATTTATTTCTTAGCAGACAGCCTTATCCAGGGCGACTTACAATAGTAAGCAAATACATTTTAAAAAAATAAAGTATTTTTTGTTGGACACACTTTATTACAATCATTCTGTGTGACTGTATTTACATAAATAAAGATAAGTCACTTCTGCTTTGAAATGGAAAAGTAAGACTTACGATTTAAAAGCCCATTTATGTATCAGGTATAAGGTAACAGGTATCAATTGAATTTCTAAAGGACAGCAGAAAAGTCTGAAGAAACATCGAAAATCAGAAGCCCTAAACATAAGTTATTATCCCAGTTATATTATCAAGATATGTGAAATGAGGGGGGGGGGGGGCTTTATATTATTAAATTATGAAAACAAAACTACTGATAGATTGATAAAAACCAAACTAGTGAGAACATACGCATTATTCTGTACAAAAAGAGGTATCAGTGCTACAGCACCTTGGAGAGACACGTTATACAGGTGCAGAGGTATCAGCGCTACAGCACCTTGGAGAGACAAGTTATACAGGTGCAGAGGTATCAGTGCTACAGCACCTTGGAGAGACACGTTATACAGGTGCAGAGGTATCAGTGCTACAGCACCTTGGAGAGACACGTTATACAGGTGCAGAGGTATCAGTGCTACAGCACCTTGGAGAGACACGTTATACAGGTGCAGAGGTATCAGTGCTACAGCACCTTGGAGAGACACGTTATACAGGTGCAGAGGTATCAGCGCTACAGCACCTTGGAGAGACACGTTATACAGGTGCAGAGGTATCAGCGCTACAGCACCTTGGAGAGACATGTTATACAGGTGCAGAGGTATCAGCGCTACAGCACCTTGGAAAGGCACGTTATACAGGTGCAGAGGTATCAGTGCTACAGCACCTTGGAGAGACACGTTATACAGGTGCAGAGGTATCAGTGCTACAGCACCTTGGAAAGGCACGTTATACAGGTGCAGAGGTATCAGTGCTACAGCACCTTGGAGAGACACGTTATACAGGTGCAGAGGTATCAGTGCTACAGCACATTGGAGAGACACGTTATACAGGTGCAGAGGTATCACTGCTACAGCACCTTGGAGAGACACGTTATACAGGTGCAGTAGGTATCAGCGCTACAGCACCTTGGAGAGACATGTTATACAGGTGCAGAGGTATCAGTGCTACAGCACCTTGGAGAGACATGTTATACAGGTGCAGAGGTATCAGCGTTACAGCATCTTGGAGAGACACGTTATACAGGTGCAGAGGTTTCAGCGCTACAGCACCTTGGAGAGACACGTTATACAGGTGCAGAGGTATCAGTGCTACAGCATCTTGGAGAGACACGTTATACAGGTGCAGAGGTATCAGCGCTACAGGATGAAGAGTCCCATCAGAAAACTAAAACTGCTAAATTATTATAAAATTATTATTGTAATAAGAATGAATGTTGAGAATCTTCATGTATCATTCTATCACCATCTATATGAATCGGAGAATAAGAGCAAAAAAAGGAGATTCTCAGATGTTTTCTTTAAGGGCTTCCAAGATTGATGAAGAGAGACAACAGAGTAAGCCACTTCCTGATCAGGGAGAACTGCAAGGGAGGACAGTATTCCTAGTGAATTTTACAAACAAATATAATACAACAAATTATTGCTCCAATCCTGTGACCCCCCCACCCCCACCCCCATAATGTAATTATTTCAGTCAGTCACCCCCAAGGAAAATCAAGACCACCTTCAATGCCACAGTTATTGTCGAAAAAAAATCTGTCCCAAACATTAGCAGCCATGTTGCAAAACATCTTTACTAAACCAATAACACCTGATCAGTTGGGCTTCAAAAGGACTTGAATATAGTATGTGAAAGACTTAGAATATAGTACGTGAAAGATTTAGAATATAGTATGTGAAAGATTTAGAATATAGTACGTGAAAGATTTAGAATATAGTATGTGAAAGATTTAGAATATAGTAGGTGAAAGATTTAGATTTCCCAGGTGCTGCTGTTTTTGAATGCAGAGAAGCCATTTAGCACAAAACATGCTTTTGCAATGGCAGTGCCACCATGAATGTGTGTTGTGTAAACGAAGAACATCGGTCCCACACAGTCATTCTGCATCGGTAGTCAATGGATAATATGCGGGGTACCGCTGCTCCTGTGGGATGGATTGTAAATTCTTGTTTAAAGATTACACCGTGTAACAATTTTTTTTTGGTTCCTGGGTAGTAAGTGTTATTTCCTAATTGCTTATGCCTCAAAAGTATAGAAAATGGCTATTATTCCCCACAAACTTTGCTTTGTGACCAGCACAGTGATATTTTGAAATTTACCTATTTCCAATGAGAAAACGGGTGAATTTGTGTCTTTTCGTTCACATAAAGTCAGAAAACAACAACATATGAATCCAAATTAACATGTATTTATACTAAAGTAATACAAAAATGACTACAAAAGATTTAGAACTGAGTAGTTTTTCGAGATTTACGATTATACTGTAAATCACTTTCACGAATCAGCCCCCAAATGTAGTCTCCCATCATTTTCTCGTTTTACTGTCCTTGGTAGCGGCGTTCAAAGTCCAGTATATCCTGGTGGAAGCGCTCGCCTTGCTCCTCCGAGTATGCTCCCATGTTCTCCTTGAATTTATCAAGATGAGCATCAAGGATATGGACTTTGAGGGACATCCTACAGCCCATTGTGCCGTAGTTCTTCACCAGAGTCTCAACCAGCTCCACATAGTTTTTGGCCTTGTGATTGCCCAGGAAGCCCCGAACCACTGCGACAAAGCTGTTCCAAGCCGCTTTCTCCTTACTAGTGAGCTTCTTGGAGAATTCATTGCACTCCAGGATCTTCTTTATCTGTGGTGCAACGAAGACACCGGCTTTGACCTTTGCCTCAGACAGCTTAGGGAAGAAGTCTTGAAGGTACTTGAAGGCTGCCGACTCCTTATCTAGAGCTCTGACAAATTGTTTCATAAGGCCCAATTTGATGTGCAGTGGTGGCATCAGCACCTTCCGGGGGTCCACCAGTGGCTCCCACTTGACGTTGTTCCTCCCCACAGAGAACTTGGTCCGCTGTGGCCAGTCCCGCCTGTGGTAGTGCGCCTTGGTGTCCCTGCTGTCCCAAAGGCAAGGATAGCAGGGAAACTTGGTAAAACCGCCTTGGAGACCCATCAGGAATGCCACCATTTTGAAGTCTCCTATGACCTCCCAGCCGTACTCATCATACTTCAAGGCGTCCAGCAAGGTCTTGATGCAACATTTTTCGTATATGATATATTTTTTCAATAACATTGAAAATTGTAAAACATTTAAAATTAAAAACTTTTACAATTTTAAAAATTTTAACAAATTTTATAACATAAAATTCCGAGCAACGATTGTCCATCTTACCTTCCAGAGTTTTTTTGCAGTGCTCGCAGGTGAAATGAGGTGCCCAGGGTTTGTCTTGATCCCTGACAGGCATGCCGAAATATGCCTTGCAGGCCTCACACATCTTAGCAGATGCTTCCACGGAGTACTTTTTCGCTCTTGTCTTGATAAATTGGCCGCAGAGATAGCAAAATGCGTCTGCCGGATGCTTGCAGCCTCTTGATGCCATCTCAGAAAAATGCAGATATGTATCCACTTAGGCAGCT
>NC_081240.1:7741681-7796681 GCF_902713425.1 Acipenser ruthenus | reverse complement strand
AGGCAGTCTGCAGCTGAAGCCAGCCAGCACAGCTGACTCGACGGAACTAGAACACCACTGCTGCTCAGAGGAACTCTAGAATATCTCCTGCCACTGATTAATCAGGTGCACTGTGCTTCTGCCTGACCGGAAGCAAGGAAGACAATAATTACAGGACACCCAAGCTTTGGTATGGATCTGAATTGACCTAAAAGATCTGTGGAGACTAACCCCAGAAAGAGACATTCTTCCTGCTTCTGGGGTGCATTTATGCCGTATTTGAGAGCAATGTCTGTTCAAAAAGCAGCTATTTTATGTATGGAACAGAAAGTAAATAGATTTTATTGAACAAGAGCTTAAAAATCTGTCTCTGCAGCATGAAGAGTCCCATCAGAAAAATAAAACTGCTAAATTATTATAAAATTATTATTGTAATAAGAATGAATGTTGAGAATCTCCATGTATCATTCTATCACCATCTATATGAATCGGAGAATAAGATGTTTTCTTTAAGGGCTTCCAAGATTGATGAAGAGAGACAACAGAGTAAGCCACTTCCTGATCAGGGAGAACTGCAAGGGAGGACAGTATTCCTAGTGAATTTTACAAACAAATAAAATACAACAAATTATTGCTCCAATCCTGTGACCCCCCCACCCCCACAATGTAATTATTTCAGTCAGTCACCACCAAGGAAAATCAAGACCACCTTCGATGCCACAGTTATTGTCGAAAAAAAATCTGTCCCAAACATTAGCAGCCATGTTGCAAAACATCTTTACTAAACCAATAACACCTGACCAGCTGGGCTTCAAAGGACTTGAATATAGTATGTGAAAGATTTAGAATATAGTATGTGAAAGATTTAGATTTCCCAGGTGCTGCTGTTTTTGAATGCAGAAAAGCCATTTAGCACAAAACATGCTTTTGCAATGGCAGTGCCACCATGAATGTGTGTTGTGTAAACGGAGAACATCGGTCCCACACAGTCATTCTGCATCGGTAGTCAATTGATAATATGTGAGGTGCCGCTGCTCCTGTGGGATGGATTGTAAATTCTTTACCATGTGTTTAAAGATTATGTATTCAGGTATTCCAATACATTTAGTGAGCAAGGGACCCGAGTACAGAAATGAGTTACATTCAATTAAATGAAGAGACAGACACATTTATTTTCTTAACAATTTTTATTTGTTTTTCAGAATTTACTAACACAGAATTCATTTTGTATTTAGCTTTTTTATGCAAGGCAATATAAGGTGTACTGAAAGGAAATTCATACTGATTTATAGAGCTAAATACAATGTTAAGCATTGGTTATTAATCATTGGCTGTTTCAAATAAAAAGAAAACAAAATCAAGCACATATTGGTAAAGAAAATAATTATGCAGAGGACATTCAATAAACACGTCAGATATGTTAAACAGATTACATCAAATTACACCCATCTCTGGAGCTCTGCACAGTCTTATGCGGTGGCCTTTCCTTCCTCACTTTTCCCTTCTCCATTTCTACATTTTGACTGGTGGATGCAGCTGCCTTATTGTACATCTCCATGGTGTAAAACCTCCCACAATTACGTTCCACCATCGCCTCTATTTCCTTGACCAGTTCAATAGCTTGAGCTGTATTGCTCTTGTCTTTATTGTTAAAGACATGATACCTGCCCCCACATTCATCAATAAGCTGCTGGAGATCCCCTTTGACTCCCTCAATGTATTTCTCAATTGTCATGCCATCTTCCAGACTGTCTTCATGGGTGAAAAGAACCATCATGTATCTGGCAGCACGCTCACCCAAAATAATCTTCACTGCTTCCCTCTCTCTCTGTGTGTATTGGCCCACCTGTAGAACCAACAGCAAAGCGTGGGGTCCCGGGGCAGACAGAGAGATACATTTCTCAATCTCCTGTTTAATCTGATCAGCAGTGAGCTCTGTGTCAAACAGACCGGGAGTGTCAATCACAGCTATGTGTCTCCCAGAAACTTCTGCCGTGCCCTTCTTACACTTATTAGTTATGGAAGTGGCGCTGAGTTTTGAATCAAACTCCCTTCTTCCCAGGATGGTGTTTCCTGCTGCACTCTTCCCAACTCCAGTCTTCCCAAGCAGCACAATCCTCAACTCTGCAATGAACAAGAACAAACATATTGTGACAGAAACACTGCCAGGAATAACCCTGCTTTCATAAAACGAATGCATTCCTCACAGGACTCAGTTAGAAGAACTGAAAGTATAGATACTCTCATCACTGACTTCACCTATAGGAGAGCACTGTTGTCAAATAACCACACTGCCTGGGTATTCAAAAGTAATAGACTTTTAAAAACAGTAGGAATTATTTCTGTAAAGAAAAAATATATTAAACAAAATAAATAAAATAAAACTGCTCTTCAACTACATGTTTTTTTACATAGTGGTTTGCAAATTCGATTTTTGAAATGACTCTTTTCCAAACACATTAATCCCATTCAGTGATTGGCTGTCTATGCATTCTAACCATGTAGAAATGTTCCAACAACGCACTGGTCTGAACTTTTTTTTTGCCTCATCGCAGTCTTAAAACTTAAACATTGTCTGTATATTGCCGACTAATAAATCAACTGGTCAATATATGCCTGTGACAGAGATCGAATGATTCTTGGTGTTAGATCTCCCTGTGAGGGCATTTAATTAAATGGCACGACAATTTATTCCATAGGTTAGGTGGAAGTCGGTCATTTAGGAAGGGGGCGGAGCTACGGCACCCAAGCTCAATGACCAGGACGGGAGACGACGTGGTATCTGAGGATTGGAGGAGCGGATGCGTTCGTTAACCTAGGGGTCATGAGCGAGGGTATAAATAGGGGGCGTGGTTTAAGTGATCTGTTCCTTGGTAAATGATTAGTGTTTTAGCCTACAAAGAGTCTGTGTTGCCGTTGTAAAACCGTGTTTTTTTTTCTTGTGTTTGTTAATAGACTACCAGTAGTATGCTCCGGAGCTGTACCGAAAGCCAGCATTAACCCGGACATCACTTTCACCCCAGGATTCCACAGAGAACTGTATTACACCACTAGCACGTAATATCACTTCACTGTCTTGCGTTTTGTGTTTAGTGTTGGTGTGTGTAAAAACCTGGACTTTTGGTTGCGGGTCAAACCCTGGGATTAAAAATACGAGCGATACACGCCTCTGTATCACTCCAACATAATTATTTACTGATGTTTACCTTCGGGCTCTGGACATTGTCATTTATTAATAAAACACCCTTGCACCTGAAAGCAATTGTCTGTGTGATTAATCTGCTCTGCACTGCACTCAGCTGTATCCACTCACCACTTTGCCACAGTAATGAATTGGCATCAACCCACTGAACTGAATGCAAGTGCTGAATCGCAAACCACATGGCAGTCGAGAGGTACTGTCACAAATCACTGTCAAAGTCTTTTTTTCTTATCAATTCATGTACTTTTCATTCTCTTTGCTTTTTGTCACTATCTGATTGTAAACTTTTTTCACAACTCACTTAATTATGAACCTTTTTCCCCACGTGTTTCTTAATTGATGATTTCTATTTAGCACTAATTGGTTGATCTCGTCTTTAGTAAGGATCCCCGTGTAAAATTCACTGACGTTGTCTGCTTTGTTAACTACACACCGGGACTGAATGAAAAATGAGGAATAGGTTTGGTTATAAAAAGGTAGTTTAAGAAAATAGGAAGGATGGGGAACGTAATGCAGTAAGAAACAAATAAAGTAAAGTAAAGGAACGGGGTAAAAACTGAGAGGGGAAACTTTTTAATGTGGATGACGTGTTTAAAGCTTAAGAAAATCTGAATCAGAAAACCTGCTCAGTAATAGGATAAGTGAACGCTCGGATTTGAAAGGCTGGTCTCTTACCAGATTGGATAACTTCCCTTCTTTTCTTCTACATTTTTGCATCTTTTGCCGTTTAAATGTTTTTGGACTGTTTTTAATATTTTTATAAATTCTTGTGGACTGAGATCAAGGCAGACACGCTGGGGAAGCTGATAGATCACAGAGAACCAGCGCTGCTTTCCTGTTTAGAGACCATTCCTGAAGCAGCCTACAGTGCAATGTGGGCTGCTTGCAGTTATGGTTATTCCTTTTCTTTTGAGGACAGCAACGCATAAGATCTGAATTGTTTTTTTTTATTTATTTATTTCCACAAATCCTGAAGGACTTGGTGCACACAAGCAGTGATTGGAATATGTTTTTGTGTTTTTTTTTTGTTTTTTTTTTGGACAATTTATTTTATGAAGTTACTTTTATCTGATTTTTCTTTATTTGTGTGTTCTTTCGACACACAATTTTTATCCCAGTTTTAAATTACTTACCTGTGTTGTCTCTCATGTTCGATGCCAGAGGTGTGGATCTAGATAAAGAATCTGAAAAGAGAAACAGTAGAAGTTAATGGTAAATGTTAAGCACTGTAAGATACTCTGTACAGTACCTGTCAGAAGTATCTTTCCCTCCATACTTTAACGGGGCCTGGTGCCCGTAGTTTCTCCACCAGGTGGCATAGTCTTCTAAGTGGTGACACGTGTCTTATCCTGATGTCAGTATAATTAAACATTACAGATATAAAGGCCTGCCTTTGGATGAAAGAACACAGGAACCTTTTTCCCAGTAACTAGGAGGGAGGGAGATAGATGGAACCTATTTAGCAACGTTTGCAAACCCCTAAGGCAGTCACAAAAAATAATCTGCATAGAGTTAGCGCATCAGAATCAGGCGCACGTGTGGGCAAACAGACTGTCATGAGACCCGACTTCTAAATCACGTTTTCGTGCGCTATTGCAGCGGTTCGCTAATGCTGTCATTTTTGCACAAGCAATAGTGGCTGTGCACATATTTGCTAAATAGGGCCCAGAGATTACACAGTTTAGCAGAATTATGAGGCTTTGCATGGACTCCCTCCTGAACTTTCATCTCTTCACAATTTTTCTGCTTCCTGATTTTGTTTCCCACTGTCTCTTCATCTGTGCTGCAGCCAATTCTTTTCAGCTTGGAGAATCCGCAATGAATGAATTATTGCAATTACAGAAGATTTAATGAACCCAGAGATGTACCCTACTTAGCTCAATCCAGACGGTTGTCATGCTGATGCGCTGGGGAGGCCGCACTTTGGTTGATCCCCGGAGCCAGCATTGCAGCCGTTGTGTGTGCTGATGCGCCAGGGAGGCAAAATAAGCTGATCCCTGGAGCCAGCATTACACTTCAGCCATTAACACCAGACAGAAGGATATCTACATCATCATATGGAAGGAAACGTAAATGGATGGAGACACATATGGATCACACTAGTTTACTGTAAAGCTACGTCTTAGTTGGTGCTTATCTTGGCGAGAGCCGAGTTCAAATCAGCATGAAGTTTTAACATCTACTCTCGTGTAATGGAAATCATGATGGGCTCTTCGGGCCCGATGACTGTGATGGGCACTCAGGGTCTGTGAAAGATAAATTTGGCAATGAGGCCTCGTCCATGGGTGCTTGATGGCTACCTGTGTGAGGCCGGCTGGAAAAGCATGAACAGTTCCATGCATCCCAGTGCCGCAGAGAGGAAGTGGCTATGGGCCACCTCCACCCAATAAGACGAGGCTGCAAAACCATGAATGGAAAATAATAAATGATTAACACATGCCACAGTAGTGTCTGCCTCCTACCCCCCAAATATTAAAACAATTATGAAAATGAAAGCCGAGACATGGCCCGTCCCCCAGAGCATGACTGCGCTGGGGGGGAAAGAACCCAGCCTCTCCAGCCCAACCACTCACCCCACAGAACTATACCAAAAGATTATGCAGCCTCTACATATATTAAAAAGCTAAGAGAACACCCCTCGGGAAGCAAGCAAAAGCAAAGTCCTTCCAGCGTTCACAGGCACCGATACGCAGACCCGCGTGCCTGCTAACAAGAGCTAAATGTAGTGCTCGTCTGTCCTGTAAAAGCAGGCAAAAACCCCGTTAAATAACCTTCTGAATTGCTTATTTGCAGGGAAGGAAAATAAATTGCAGCAACTTCTGAGTCCCAAGATTTCATCCTACACCCCATTTACGGAACGCTGTGCAACCCGAGTGGGCGGGGCCATTCACCAGGATCCAGCATAAGAGATATGACTGACAGCCCTGTACTGCAAGTAGCTCCTATCTTTAGCCTTGGATAGGGACAGACACAAAGGCTTTTATTTAAACAGCCCTCCTTAGCTTGGAGATTCGTTGTGCCTCCATATGTCAAGAGCCATCTGCACAGTTTGCATTCCACTTTGTTTGGGCTGGACTCAAACTGAAACCACACGGTAGTCGAGAGGTGCGTACGTGTCTTATGCTGATGTCAGTATTATTTATATTAATAGGGGTGCATATTGCTAAAATAAATAAAACCAGTATTTTGGAAAAAGTAAATGCAAAAAGTAAAACAATCTTTGTTTTTACCTTCCTATCTTGCCTGCGCCTAATTCTGGTCCCCTTAATTTTATTTCAAACAGAGCTGATAAATTACATTAATTGTTCATCCCAGTCCTACTTTTAACTTGCATTTCATTTTTGCAGTCGCCTAATTTTAATGTTGTGCTTTTGTTATTTCCCTCACTGGTTTAACAGAGATGTCCTGACTGTTTTTTTTTGTGGCTGTCAGTATTATTAACATGCCTTTGGATGAAAGAGAGCACAGGAACCCTTTCCCACTAACTAGGAGGGTGGTGTGGGTAGAGAGTACACAGCTTACCAGACTTGCTTGGCTTATCATTGGCTTGCTCTTCAACGTCCATTTCTTCACAAATGAGCTCTTTGCTCTTCCTCATTTTTTTCACCTGTGATCATCTCACTGGTGTAGTGGCTTCCCCTGTTACCTTCCACCATCCTGTCTATTTTTTCCAGTAGCTCAGAAACCTGGGTGCAATCACTCTCTTCCTTGTTGTTGAAGGCGTGATAATGGCCCCCACACTTCTCAACAAGCTCCCGGAGCTCCTTGCTGGCTCCCTGAATGAACTCCTTAATTTTCTTCTCTCCTAGTTTGTCCCAGTTGGTGAAAAGGACCATCGTGTATCTCTCAGCTTCCTCTCCGTATCTCCTCAGGATTGTCTCCACTGTTCTCTTGTCTTCACCTGTGAATCGGCCCATCTCAATCACCAGGAGAATAGCGTGGGGTCCCGGGGCAGACAGAGCAATGCATTTTTCTTCAGTGACTTCATCCAGAGAGAGGTCTGTGCCAAAGGCTGGAGTGTCGACCACAACAACACGTCTCCCGGAAACCTCTCCTTCTCCCTTCTCACATACATTTGTAACTGAGGTGTCACTGGCTTGTGATGTAAACACCTTTTTGCCCAGGATGGTGTTTCCTGAGGCACTTTTCCCAACTCCAATCTTCCCAACCAGGACCATCCTCAAATCAGGGGAACTGCCTGGGGCTCTCTTTTCATGTGCTTCTAAATAAATAAAGAGGTTTCAGATTACATATATAACTTGTGTGATTGGCATATTTATATGCCCAAATAATGGGTGTACAACAATTCATTCCAGTGACAATTTGTCCTGGTAACAATTAGAAAAAATCCTTGCAAGTGCTCTTGCAAAACTTGCATCTCTTCTGAATATCTGGCCCAATGTTTTTTTTTTGTCCCTTAGCAGGAGTTGATAGAAATAGAATATATGTTAACCACACACTATTGAACCAAAACTGAATGTAAAACAGGACTCTAGTACGGTAACCATGGTGATGCCCATGTTTATGGGAGCTCCATGGATCCCGAAGTTAAAGGGGATAGGTAGTGAAGTAAAATTTGGAGAATGGCAGGCATAGCTATAAACAATGTTGAGATTGCAAATGTTAGATGAAGGACAGAAAGTAGATTTGATCATTTGTGCTTTAGAAGGGGATGCAAGGAGGGAGGTATTACTTTTAGCACTGACAGAAACTAAACAGAATTATACACATCTAAAATGTTCAGCAATTTCTGTGGATATTTTTTTATTTGTATTTTTTTTTAAAATCTCGATCTGGTTAGACTCCAGTACTGAATGCAGTTTGTAACACCAGGGTTGAGCGTGGCAGCGATGGACCTGAACAATGAAGGGACTGGAAGAAAAAAAAAGAAAAAAAAAGAAACACTAGGTTCAGACTATAAAGTTGTCCATCAAGAAGTATTCAGTACAGTAATTGCAGACAGTGTGTATTAAAATGCAGTAAACAGTTGTGTTTGTGTTTACTATGAGTGTCTCCCAGCAAGCCAGCCTGACTGCCACTCCAAATTAACGGGGAATATAAACACATTGAATTGTGTAATGAATTGGCATCAACCCAGTGAATTGAATGCAAGGGCTGAACTGTAAACCACATGGCAGTCGAGAGGTACGTACATGTGTCACCAGTCTTTTTTTCTTATCACTACATGTAATCTGTTTTCTCTTTGCTTTTTCTTACCATCTGATTGTAAACTTTTTTTCACAACTCACTTAATTATTGAAACTTTTTCCACATGTTTTTCTTTATTGATGATTTCTATTTAGCACCAGTTGGTTGATTACATCTTTAGTAAGGATCCCTGTGTAAAATTCACTAATGTTGATGGCTTGTTAACTACACACTGGGACCGAATGAAAGATGAATTGGTTATACAAAGGTAGTTTAAGAAAATAGGAAGGATGGGGAACGTAATGCAGTAAGAAACAAAGAAAGTAAAGTAAAGGAACGGGGTAAAAACTGAGAGGGGAAACTTTTTAATGTGGATGACGTGTTTAAAGCTGAGGAAAATCTGAATCAGAAAACCTGCTCAGTAATAGGAAGAGTGAGCGCTCAGATTTGAAAGACTCGTCTCTCGCCGGTCCCTTCTTTTTTTCTACATTTTTACAACTTCCACCATTTTAATGCTTTTGGACTGTTTACTATTTTATAAATTCTTGTGGACTGAGATATTTGCAGTAGATTTGCTGTTTGTTTTTTTCTTTGTCTCATTTTGAAAGCGCTCGTGACCAGGCAGACACTATGGGGAAGCTGATAGACAGATCACAGAGAATCAGCGCTGCTCTTCTGTTTAGAGACCATTCCTGAAGCAGCCTACAGTGCAATGTGGGCTGCTTGCAGTATTTTTGGTTATTCCTTTTCTTTTGAGGACAGCAACGCATAAGATCTGAATTTATTATTATTATTATTATTATTATTATTATTATTATTATTATTATTATTATTATTAATATAATTATTTATTTCCTTTGTGCACACAAGCAAAGATTGGAATATGTTTTTGTGTTTTTTTTTATTTTGGTCAATTTATTTTATGAAGTTACTTTTATCTGATTTTTTTTCTTTATTTGTGTTCTTTCGACATACAATTTTCATCCCAGTTTTAATCTGATTCCCTCTATTTAAATTAAAAAATCAATTATTTAAATTACTTACCTGTGTTGACTCTCATGTTTGATGCTTGAGGTGTGGATCTAGATAAAGAATCTGAAAAGAGAAACAGTAGAAGTTAATGGTAAATGTTAAGCACTGTAAGATACTCTGTACAGTACCTGTCAGAAGTATCTTTCCCTCCATACTTTAACGGGACCTGGAGCCCATAGTTTCTCCACCAGGTGGCGTAGTCTGTCTCTAAGTGGTGACATTGCTTTTTTTGGCGTAGTCGGCAGGATCTAGGTGTTAAATCCACACCAGGGCAGGGTCAACAGGTGGTAGCACGTCCAGAAGCGGTAACCATGGTGATGGCCATGTTTATGGGAGCTCGATGGATCCCGAAGTTAAAGGGGATAGGTAGTGAAGTAACATTTGGAGACTGGCAGGCACAGCTACAGACAATCCGTGCATTTACATGAGCATAAGAATTCTTAATTCCGATATGAAAAGTTATGTAAACACAGTTTTCGGAAAATGTATCTGAACATACCGAAAGTCAGTTTTCGGAAAACAGCATCTAGATTAAATGCTGAAAACTAACAAGATGTATGTCATGTAAACACACTTTTCGGAAAACTTATTCCGATAGCGTACTGCACATGTGCAAACTTTGACCTTCATTCCTGCACGTGGTTTTAGAAAACAGAGAAAATAATAATAATCTGTAGTCAGTCTGCATGCATCCATTTGTCTAGTTAGGGATAAAGTAATACATTTGTTAAAGTTGTATGTATTTGTTAATAGCCCGTACTGAAACAGCAAATGTTTTCCAGCTTTAAAATGACGTAATAATTTAAAAGTCTGCAAAAGAAACTGGTAATATAGAACATGATGTGCTGTTGGAAAGGCTGATTGCACATTGTGGGGAATCTGAATAGAGGTATAGGATAGTAATCTTTGAATTTAAGACCTGACACTTTGATAAAGCACTATATTGGATTGGTCTCTGTTCTATCGCAGAAATGTACGGTCTTCAAATCGTACTTAGGCTACTACAGTACTTTGCATGCGAAAATATACTGTGTTTTCCAAAAACTTCAGTCCATGTATACAGTTGAATGCTAATTAGATTTTCTATCGTTAATCATGTAAACACAGAAAAGTGACGTTTTAAGAAAATCAGTTTTCTGATTCAGTTTTGTCATGTAAACGTACTGAATGTTGCTAGATGAGGGACAGAAGGTAGATTTTATCATTCGTGCTTTAGAAGGGGATGCAAGGAGGGCGGTATTGGCACCTACAGCTGGGGCCACGAGTGCTCAAGAATGGGAGGTCTTACAGAAGTTATATGGAGATAGGGTTGTTGTAGCTAAGTTGAGAGCTCAATTGTTTAGGTGCAGATAAAATAGTGATGAGGCTATGGAGGCTTTCACTCTCCGGCTCCAAGGACTGTTTGCTAGGTTGCAGTGGCGGGATCCAGAGGGACCACTCCGGAACAATGCAATGGAGTAGAACACCCAATACTGTAGCTCAGCAAAAAGATGCTACCTCGGGAATGCAACTACTCCGTCGTCGAAAAGGAGTGTCTGGCCATTAAATGGGCTACTCACTCTTTATGATACTACCTGCTGGGACACTCATTTTATCTCGTCACTGACCACGCCCCACTCAAGTGTTTAAGTACAATGAAGGACAGCAATGCCCGGATAACTCGGTGGTATCTGGCGTTGCAGCCCTTCATGTACCACATGGTACACCGTGCGGGGGAAAGACCATCAAAATGCAGATCATTTTTCTCAGGAGGGAGGAGTAATGGGAAAGATAGATTCAGCCGAGTGTTCCTTCGGCTCCACTCTGAGCAGTGGGATATGTGACAGAAATACAATGAGTTTTGGTTGTAAATCACCCTCCCGACCTGTGAGGGCGCTAAGCAGCGAGAGGAAGTCTATGGACGGGCTGGCCTGACAGTTCTTTCTCCGGGTCGGTAAGTCGGTCAGTCTGGAAGAAGACGAGACTCTGTTGCAGGAACGTATTGACCCGGAAGGGAAACGATGTAGCAGCTGCAGACAGTGAAGACAGCTGCACTCGTTTACCAAGGGCTCATGCATGATAGCATGAAGGGGACAAAGAATTGTAAATCTTTTCCTTTGCTTGGTTCAAAGAGATAAGAAACTGGAAGGAGCGGAAAAATCCCTAATAATCTGTGAAAAAGAGTTGAGTGAGTGTGAGTGTTTTGTTTGTTTTGTCGCTGTTAGTAATTGTCTTTTGTTTTTGTAAATCACTAGACGGCTAACACGTCTCCGGAGCTGTCACCTTGGGCCAGCACTACCCGGAACAACAACACCACAGTCACTGTTTGATCGTTATCGCCTACCACGAGCACTACTGCACGCACCCAGGTCTAGTGACTGTGTATGTATTATTGTGGGGCGGATAACGTGTATTATTATTTGGTCTGCAAACCACTTCTTATCGTTTCCTTCTGTGCTCTACACATTGGTGTGTATTGCCGGAGGAATATTGTTTGGTCGCCAGACCGGGAGTTCACAAATAAAAAGAACCCCTTTTCCAAAACGGATTACAGTTTCCTTTGTGTGATTATTTCTGCACTGCATCACCTCTGCATCTGTTTCTAATCAGCAGCCACTTTGCCACAATCCCTTGTAAAAAAAAGAAGCTTCTTTTGAATCGCAGAGTTATCTAGTTTACATTACATAAATATAAACAATGGTAAACTTTGATTAGCGTTAACCCAGTTCACATCAGTCTAGAGACAAACGCATTTGAATAACGTTTAAAATGGAAAATTAAGGAACGCACCTTTAACCCCTGTCACAATTAACACAATTCACCTGCTCCCTCATCTCTCCTGCATGCTCCCTGCTGCATCCTCCCTCCTCCATTTTCCCTGCTATCTTCTCCATGCTCTCTCCTCCTTGCTCCCTCCTCCCTGCTCCCTCCATTCTCCCTCTTCCATGCTCCCTCCTTTATGCTCCATCCTCCCTATTCCCTCCTCCCTCCTGTGTGCTCCCTCCTCCCTCTCCTCTGCTCCCTCCTCCCTGCTCCCTCTCCTCTGATCTCTCCTCCATGCTCCCTCCTTCCAGCTCTATGCTCCCTCCTCTATGATCCCTCCTCTATGCTCCCTGCTATTTTATAGACACGTACAGACGTGCTCAAATTTGTTGCTACCCCTCCACAAAAAACGAAGAATGCACAATTTTCTCTGAAATAACTTGAAACTGACAAAAGTAATTGGCATCCACCATTGTTTATTCCATATTTAATAGAAATCAGACTTTGCTTTTGATTTTTTATTCAACATAATATTGTAAATAATAAAACAAATGAAAATGGCATGGACAAAAATGATGGGACCGCTAACCTAATATTTTGTTGCACAACCTTTAGAGGCAATCACTGCAATCAAACGTTTTCTGTAGCTCTTAATGAGACTTCTGCACCTGTTAACAGGTAGTTTGGCCCACTCTTCCTGAGCAAACTGCTCCAGCTGTCTCAGGTTTGATGGGTGCCTTCTCCAGACTGCAAGTTTCAGCTCTTTCCATAGATGTTCGATAGGATTCAGATCAGGACTCATAGAAGGCCACTTCAGAATAGTCCAATGTTTTGTTCTTATCCATTCTTGGGTGCTTTTAGCTGTGTATTTTGGGTCATTATCCTGTTGGAGGACCCATGACCTGTGACTGAGACAGAGCTTTCTGACACTGGGCAGTACGTTTCGCTCCAGAATGCCTTGATAGTCTTGAGATTTCATTGTGCCCTGCACAGATTCAAGGCACCCTGTGCCAGGCGCAGCAAAGCAGCCCCAAAACATAACCGAGCCTCCTCCATGTTTCACTGTAGGTATGGTGTTCTTTTCTTTGAAAGCTTCATTTTTTCGTCTGTGAACATAGAGCTGATGTGACTTGCCAAAAAGCTCCAGTTTTGACTCATCTGTCCAAAGGACATTCTCCCAGAAGGATTGTGGCTTTCCAGTCTGGCTTTTTTATGTTTTTCTGTCAAAAGTGGAGTCCTCCTGGGTCTTCTTCCATGGAGCCCACTTTCGCTCAAAAAGTGACGGATGGTGCGATCAGAAAATGACGTACCTTCACCTTGGAGTTCAGCTTGTATCTCTTTGGCAGTTATCCTTGATTCTTTTTCTACCATTCGCACTATCCTTCTGTTCAATCTGGGGTCGATTTTCCTCTTGCGGCCATGCCCAGGGAGGTTGGCTACAGTTCCATGGACCTTAAACTTCTTAATAATATTTGCAACTGTTGTCACAGGAACATCAAGCTGCTTGGAGATGGTCTTGTAGCCGTTACTTTTACCATGCTTGTCTATTATTTTATTTCTGATCTCCTCAGACAACTCTCTCCTTTGCTTTCTCTGGTCCATGTTCAGTGTGGTGCACACAATGATACCAAACAGCACAGTGACTACTTTTCTCCATTTAAATAGGCTGAATGACTGATTACAAGATTGGAGACATGTGTGATACTAATTAAAGAAACGAATTAGTTTGAAATATCACTATAATCCAATTATTTATTATCTTTTCTAAGGGGTACCAACAAATGTGTCCAGGCCATTTTAGAATATCTTTGTAAAATAAGCAATAATTCATCTCTTTTCACAGCTTCTTTGCTTTATTCTATGACATACCAAAGGCATGCAAGTATACATGATAAAATAGCTTTTAATGTCATCACTTTTCAGGAGGAATGAAGCATTATTTCAATGAGCTGTAAGGGTACCAACAAATTTGAGCACGTCTGTATATTTAGACTGTGATGTTTAAGATTGATAATCAATAGATTTGATCTATAATTCTTACTTGAGATTTATTTCTGACTTTAGATAAGTTCTCTCTTTTTATTTTTCTGTCTTCAATAAACTGCTGCTATTAAATTCTCTTGCTGTTTGATTGTTTTGTTCATTATAATTCATCGATCTTATCAAACTTCTTCAATTGGAACTACTCAAATGCAACTCTGCATACAATTACATTTCACTTAATGTTCCTACAGGGTATGTGTTGCCATTTTCCCCACTCAGACCCCTTGCTTACTAAATATCTTCAAGAGAATATCGTCCACTCTTCAAATATCTGTCTAATATTTTAATGAGCAATCCATCCCACAAGAGCAGTGATACTGCAATATACATTTACTACCAGCACAGGATGACTGGGAGGGATAGCTGTTCATTTTACCCCACAACTTGTTTCACATGCATTGTACATGTATTAAAAGATGGGATGATTATCTATTCAGGGATACCAAGATATTTAGGGAGAGAAAGGTCTGAATGGAAAAACAGGCAACAAATGCCCCACCCCAGTCATTCTGCATGTATTCATCTGAGCCAATACTTGTTGGAGAGGAGTGTAGATTAATGGCTTCACAATTACTAATAAATAATAATAATTGCTGCCCTCAAGCTCCACCCCTCCCTGTTCTGTAGTGTTAGCTCTTCTCTCAATGGAGTGACACATCTTTCAATCAAATGTTTCAGTGAAAACAGACTTACATTTTAAAAATGCAGCACTGTTCCTTGGTTCTGGAGCCTGCAGACTGTAAACTGCAACTTTATTCACTGGGCAGAAAAAAGAGAGAAACATAGAATTTGTTTTCTAATGTGTGAATCCCTCTGTCTCTGTTTGAATGCTATTGTCTTGTTTTTTCATGTAATGTCTTTAGAAACTCTCTTCCTTCCTGCTCTCTACACTCTGTAATATTCATATAGCCAACAATCTGCAAGAGGGCTTTATTAATGTCTTGCAAGTCCTGTCCCTCCTCAAGCCATGATCTATTTGAGAAATCTCTACCAAATGAATCTATTTCACACCAACCTGTTTTGGTTATTTTGACTAATTCCCCCTTGCAGAAGTCCTCAATATGGTCTTTAAGTTCAGATACAGCTTTCCTCACAGCCCCAAAAGAGATGCCTGTATTGACAGTAACACTGGGTAAGCCTCCAGCTTCAGGAGGGGCACAGAGAGACTGGAAATTCTACAACAGGAAAGTGGAGAAAAGGAGTTTTCAGTGAAACAGAATGGAGTCCAAAACATTCCTGGGGAAAAGCAAGAATTCATTCAATTGGAGAGGTCTGTCTGAAACCGTCCCAGTTATGGACTTGAGATTTTCTAACAAGCAGTGATGTTACCTGTAGAAAATGGATGTGATCCTCTGTCTCTGAAAGCTGTTTCAGCTCAGTGTTTCTCCTCTTTAGCTCAGCAATCTCCTGCTCCAGTTTCTTCATGCGTCCTTCAGCCTGATTCACTGCAGCTTTCTCGTTAGCTCCAATCAGCTCAATAACCTCAGTGTGGATCTTCTCAATGGATCGGATCACCTCATTAAAGATCTTCTCACTTTCCTTTATTTCTATGCATGCAGATCTCTGAGTGAAAGTACACAGTAGAGGAGACACAGTTAGAATTTATATGAAAAACACATCAGACATAGACAGCAAACTTCTGCAGATGTTTTCCAGTCCATCTGTTTATAATAATAATTAATAATAATAATAATAATAATAATAATAATAATAATAATAATAATAATAATAATAACCCCCTCTTGTCAATACCCACTTTCAGTGACTCCACAGCCTGTTTCAGCCCCTCAATTTCTTTCAGTCTCTCCTGGATTCTCTGTTGTATTTCTGTCTGTGTCTCTCCCAGCTGCTTCTGTGTAGAAACACAGTGACAAAGTGACATTTCTGATGGGGCATTGAGTGATATCCTGTCACACTCAACACAGGCCTGTTTAAGTATGCTATTGAAACTGACAGAATCATTTTAGTTCAAATATATTTTATGTTTTCTTGTCCCCTTACCTCTTTACAATGTGTGCAATAATTCTGAGTCAAATATATTTTGACTTCAGTTCTAGTTGCAAGCCAAAGACATCTGTAGCACAGGCTAGATCAGACAACATGTGTGTATAGTAGTAAGATACAACACCATCTAATGCACAGCTGCCAGCAATACAAAAGGACGCTTGATCCACAGTAGCTGTCCACTAGATGGCACTTTTTCATACTAGTAACAGTGAATGATGGCTGATCTAGCATGTGTTACATGTTTGTTTTGTTAAGCACCTAGGAAACTGAAGCAGCTTTCTCTTTAATGTATATTTAGGGCTTCTGATTTCTGTTTTAATCGATAAACACAGATAAAACACCCCTGATACAAAACAATGAAATCAGTGTATACCCAATAAACACCGGAAAAACACTAGACATGGTTACTCAATTCACGTTGACTTCACCCCTTTCCATGTGAAAAAATAAAATAAAATAACCTAAAACCAAAAAAGAATAACAAAAAAACAACATTTCTCATAGCAGTCAGGCAATGAACCTCCTTCCTGACTTGTATCTATCATTGATTAATTCTGAATACTTTAAACTGAGTGGCAGCACATTCCTGCATTTCTATTGGAGGATTGCACACGCTTGTGCGATTTAAAACGAGATTACAATTAGAAACGGAGGGTTGTTCTTGCTCGTGGGATTTAAAGCTATATTACAGTTCAATAGGGAGGATTCACACACTCTTGGAATTTAAAACAGAATTGCAAATTGTGAACAAATGTAAAAAATGCCTAAACACACAAAATCCCCAGAAGAATGAGCCCGTGACCAGAAGGACTTCACTGTGGAAGAGAGCAAAGGAAAGAGGGGAATAGTAGGGTGAGCGAATGAAAATCCCAAATAGGTTTTTAAATTCTGTTTTTAACTAACTTAAACATATCTGTTTTAATCATGTAAAAATGTGTTTTAACACACCAAATTCAGCTACTGTTCAAATTCAAATTCTGCCTGGCAGCCATCTTGAATTTGAGTTATGCCCTCTACTGACTTTGAGCTTTCATAATTAAAAAGATGAACACTTTACCAATAAAAACAATTATTCTCAGCTAGATGATGGTTATAAATTGAAAGATCAAATGTTTTAAGTGTACAAGCAAGCCTCCCAAAAACACACCTCTCACTGTGGGCAGACTGGCAAGAACTGCCTGGCAAGGGCAAGGGCACAATCTTGTATATTGTATATCATATTAATTTTGTATATTGTATATCATATTAATCTTGTATACTGTATATCATATTAATATTGTATATTGAATATCATAATAATCTTGGTCTTTTGTTTTTAAATTAGCTGCTTGACTTTGCTAGGAATGTCATTTTTAAACAGTTTTACCAATAAAACTATAATATCTTAAACAATGAAACTGATCTATGATTTTATTAAGTCACAAGATACATATAGAAAACACTAGGAATATAAATCATGCTAATTTTACACTACAAATTCCAATGCACCACAAAACAGCTGAACAAATCCTTCTTACCCTGTGAGGCAGGGCTGAGGTCCTGCACATGTAAACAGTGTGTTTTGGTTTGATTGTAAATAATGTTTTTGATGATCAAGTTTGTGCTAGAATGGCAGGGCATATTCAAATCCAGATGTGGAATGTGGCCAGGTGTTAATTGATTAATTGATTATCTCTTATCCCTGGCCACATGCCTTTAAAAAGGATCTGAAAAGCCTGTTTCCTGGTTCTACAAGCAGGGATACAGACTGTCTGGGAAGGAGAGTGTTGCTGTAGGATCCTCACGACTGCGTGTGTTAACCAGGGTGAGAAAAACACAAGAGGAAAAATGTATCTCGGATCACTGTGTGAGTTAACCAGGATTGCTAGCACTGGAAGGAATAGGGAACAAGTTTAGGGGATTTTAATCCCATCCAAGTCTAGAGAGGAGGTGTCAGGGAGACTGTTCCTGGAGCGGGACCTCCTTTCTTGTTTAGTTAACTTTTATTTTCTAGTTGTTTTCGCGCAGTGTTTTGTTTTGAATGTTTTGTGTTTTTTGTATCAAAGAAAACCTCCTGTGTCTCTCCTGTCAATCAGCGATAGCCACACCTGTAACAACACCCCTGTTACACCCTGAAATACATTGTAGTACATCATAGTTTAGTTAGAGCAATTAAAAAACTAGGGCTCTTTAAATAGCTCTTAATATACAATCAAAATCTGATCTGATGTGAAACTGTATAACCTAGTAAACAGACATGTTAAATATCCCTGGGAATTCTTATCTTCTAGGATAGCTACAAGGAAATGGTTCAAACCCTTACCTGTTTCACAATCCTTTCTGCATCACCTGAGACTGTATCATGGCTCTTGTGATCCTCGTCTGTACACAACAAGCAAATACACGTCTGATCGGTTCTGCAGAAGACCTCCAAAAACTTCTGGTGTTCAGGACAGAGCTTCTGCTCCAGATTTCCAATGGCATTGATCAGCTTGTGCCTCGTTAATGGAGTAACCTCACTGTGTGGCTTGACGTGTGTTTCACAGTAAGAGGCCAGGCACGTCAAACAGGATTTAACAGCTTTGAACTTTCTCCCAGTGCAGACATCACACGACACATCTCCAGGTCCAGCATAACTTTGAGCAGGAGGAGGATTGAGTCCTGTCTTCTTTAATTTCTCCACAACTTCAGCAAGCATGGTGTTTCTGCACAGATCAGGCCTTGGGGTAAAGGTCTTTCTGCACTGGGGGCAGCTGTAGACACCTGTATGATCAGTCTGATCCCAGCAGTTCTTAATACACCCCATACAGTAACTGTGTCCACATGGAATAGTGACTGGATCCTTCAATAGCTCCTTACACACTGGACAGTTCAAGTGCTCCTCTGACCACAAGTTTGAAGCCATTCTTGCTGCAGTGAGACAGAGAGACTGACAAGTTCACAACAGAAACTTCACTGCGCTGATTTCTTGGAATTGTGTAAAGCTCTAAGAGGCGGGGTTTGGGACTGAGGCCAGGTTTAGACAAGCAGGGGGAGCAGAAACTGTTGAGTATCCACCCGAATAGCCAATATTCAATATCAACCTAACTTCACTGGGGTATACATTGCCTGAGAAATAAACGGAGCAATTACTGAACAGTCTGTGTCTGAACTACTAATACGATCTGTCATTAAATACCACTCTAAAATGCCTCCAAAATACATCGTCAAAAACAAAAGGCCAGCACTTGCATGGGTTGATTTTGAATTAGATTCACAGTTGGTGCTGAGACGTTCCAGCGGCATCTACTGTGTATTAGAGCTCGCTAGAACTGGAAGCTGATTGGCTGACTGTACCGAATCGTTTTCTAATAATAATACTGTATTTATACAGAAATACAAATGTATATTAAAATACAATAAATGTACTTTTGTAAAATGTGTTACTGTACATATGAAATTCATGGTTATGATAACGAACAATATGAATAAGTAAATTAATAAGCAAAATTCCACATCGTGACCCACCAGTACAGTAAAGAAAAAAAAAAATCATTGGTTCCGAATCCACAATCCCGATCACTGATTTTAATTTCCATTCTGTAAAAAGAAGTAAACTTGTCATTTAGACTACTATTTTCTGATGTCTGGGTTTTGTGTTTCTGAACAGACATTGTAGTAGCATTTTATAAAATAAGCAAATACATTTGAAATAAACGATTCAATAGTTACTCACTTGAACCACTCGACTGCGCTTTACGCGTCCTTCTTTGTTCTGAAAGTGGAGTTCTGATGCGAGTCTCCCTCTTGGAAGGTGTGGCTGTTCTGTTATTCTGCAGAGCTACTGTAGAGTTATATATATATATATATATATATATATATATATATATATATATATATATATATATATATATATATATATATATATATATATAACTGTAGCCTGGGAGTGGCCAAGGTTGCGTCATAAATACTGACACTGGAACTGTGCTGAAAGGTTGACCAATTACAGTAAAGCAATACACTGGAGTAAGAACATTTATCAAAGACCAACTGTGACAGATGACTGCATGACTTTACAGAGCCTTTATCATTACAATCATTTAAACACAATTATTAACCCAGATGAGAACACATTTACAGTTCGGTTAATTATTAAATATGAGATTCGCGCTTGCATTGCCTGCATTACAGATATGCTGTCTTTTACGAGTACAGTTAATACGTGCAATGGTGCACTCCAGCATCTCCGTTACCATAGCTACAGGAATGCCATCACCTGCACTTTAACAGCGCATGTTTATTAATTTATTAATTAATTAATTTATTTATTTATTTTCTGTCAGAAGCTTCAATAATTTCAGCTATGTAAATAAAGCCTGATTTATTTAATATTTTATTTTATTATGAACATTGTAGCCTAATTAGTAGTAACACGTTGTTGCTAAATGTTTGTTTTATATATAGATACCTAAAACTGACAACCATACTCTTTGTAACTATAAATGCAAATGATAGGATTCATTGTTTTACTGTAAACTGTGCGTGTGTTTGGTAATGTGTCACTCACACGTGTCTCTGTATGTGTATCTCTTTATTGTGCTTGTGTGTCTATGCGCATGTACTGTACATGCCTTTCTATTGGATGGCTATTTTATACAATGACTCGGATACCTTCTTCCATATTTCAACTCCAGTACAGTATGACTATGACTCTCTCTCTCTCTCTCTCTCTCTCTCTCTCTCTCTCTCTCTCTCTCTCTGTGTCTGTCCCTGTCTGTCTGTCTGTCTGTCTGTCTGTCTCTCTGTCTGTCTGTCTGTCTGTCTGTCTGTGCCACCTAGCCCTCTTGATTGGAACCCAGACCTCCAGCGGTGAAAGGCAGGAATAACTGAGACAAAGGAAGCTAATTCTTGTTACCAAAATGTCTTATATTTTTCTGTTCTAACAGGATCTTTAATAGGAGCAACAGTAGGGCAAGGGCGCTCCACAGATATGCAACTATATTATGCATGAGATTTTCTGTGTGGCAAAAATAAACTCAAGTTTCAGATGAAGAGAGCTGGTAAATGATGGGTAACTTTACATGTGCAACGCAGGCCCTGCAAGTCTAATTTGATTTAAACCATTATCTAGAAATGCATCTTCCTTAAGTTTCATTATTACTGTGCACTTTAAGTTTCGATTTGTTTTAAAGTCTGCCGTTTCCCAGAAATGTAAGTTTCATTATTACTGTGCACTTTAAGTATGGATTTGTTTTAAAGTCTGCCACTTCAATCAAATTGTACACCATTCCCCTCAGACCGCAGGGAATGTCCTTTCGGCTCATGTGTAGCAGGTGACATCATCCAAGTAATTACCTTCACGGACTTAATTATCTGCACATGAATGTAATCTGTACAAACGCTACTGGAAATTTACACAGATTTATTGTATTAGAGTGCAATGCATTGTGTCAGAATTGTATTAAAACGTATTTTAAATGTGTATGTGTTTGAGATAAGGCATGCAAATCACATTTGAAATGCATATTCAACAGATAATCACATAAGAATTGTATATAAAAGCACCCGATACGCATGCCAGCGTCAGTGACACACTGTCGCTGGAGGTGAAAAGCGCTCAGTGCCTACTGGCGCTGGTGTGTAACACCTGTAACATGTTAAACCAGCGCTCAGTGTATAACACCTGTAACATGTTAAACCAGCGCTCAGTGTATAACACCTGTAACATGTTAAACCAGCGCTCAGTGTATAACACCTGTAACATGTTAAACCAACACTCAGTGTGTAACACCTGTAACATGTTAAACCAGCGCTCAGTGTATAACACCTGTAACATGTTAAACCAGCGCTCAGTGTATAACACCTGTAACATGTTAAACCAGCGCTCAGTGTATAACACCTGTAACATGTTAAACGAGCGCTCAGTGTATAACACCTGTAACATGTTAAACCAGCGCTCAGTGTATAACACCTGTAACATGTTAAACCAACACTCAGTGTGTAACACCTGTAACATGTTAAACCAGCGCTCAGTGTATAACACCTGTAACATGTTAAACCAGCGCTCAGTGTATAACACCTGTAACATGTTAAACCAGCGCTCAGTGTATAACACCTGTAACATGTTAAACCAACACTCAGTGTGTCACACCTGTAACATGTTAAACCAGCGCTCAGTGTGTAACACCTGTAACATGTTAAACCAGCGCTCAGTGCCGCACCGCCGCGGACCAGCAGCCCATTGTAAGCTAGCAAGACAATATAGAAAGTGTCACATGACAAGTGTTCGTGTGGTGTTTTAGCTTGCTGAAATCATCTTCTTTAGAAACTTTATTTTTATTTTTGATGGCGCACATTGTAAGTAATTGCGTAATTGTTTCTCGTACTTTAAACGTTTATGTACAGTGTCTTGATCCCATTTTCGCTGTCGCGTACGCAGCTGGGTTATTTATTTCGTTATTTAGTTGTATATTTTATTAAAGCGGTTGATGATATGCCTCGGTTGTACAGAATTCTTCGATAAAGCAGCAAACTTTATCCATCGAGTCTGCAGTAAAATGCTTACTTTAAGCAGGCCTATTCAAATAAACAACATCCCCGATAGCTGTTTAATTCACCGGGCATTTCGGTTTATTCAGCATTATGCGCGCACACACACACACACACCAATGGCAGTAACTTACAAACGTCTTTATTGTGTTTCAATCATTTATTTATTAATGTATTGTGTGTAGCAGCTAGTTTGGTAACTCATGAAAACAACTACAAAACAATGGGATTCTGGGACACTTCCTGTTTCCCCAGCAGGAAGGGCTTTTCCGTTACACAAAGGGTGCGTTCACGGGGATCATTAAACGCAGATTCTGTGCAGACTCTGACCGGTTTAACCAATGATCTTTTAAGAATGAGCTCTGTGAACGCACCCATTGGCTAAATAGGTCATAATCTGCTCTGAATGATCCCCGTGAACGCACCCAAAAATCTTCTATCAGCCGCACACACGCCGTTGCACAGCTGTGAAAACATTTTGTAAACTAGTCTCAAGTATGCTACCCCCGTTTGTAGTTATTGTTTTGACTTACTGAAATACCGGGCTGCATTAGGAAATGCATCACAGCGTCTTTCAGTATGGAGAGTGCTGAATTAACGTCATTGTGTTTAAATGTTAGCCTGCGTGGTTCACGGGGCTTGGAGCTGGGGGCTTCTAATCTTCTAATCTTCTAATTTTCTAATTTCCTGTTAATTAGTATCTATTTTCTATTTAAGCCCTGATCACCTGCACCTTTTCTGTCTAGTGTTTCGTTTTCCTCCTCCTCTCCTCCACCTTCATACATGCCTTCGCATCGGTCGTCTCTGGGGGGTAAGTGAGTCTCACTTCCCCGACCTCAGGGCTAGACATCCGCCTCCCTTACCTTCAGGGGGGTTCTCACCATGTGAGTCAGAGCGGACCCCTGGCCAAACTCTGTCCTGTCGCAGCTCCTGCGCTTATCTTACCTCACTCGAGGCTCTGTTCTATTCTGCCTATACTAACCTCTTTGCTTTGTCCTTATTTCAGGTCCCAGGCAGCGTGACGTCTCGGCCAATCGGGTTTAACGAGCGCCCCTTACAGAAGTCTCAGATGCTGGGTACCTCTCTCTCTCGTCTCCTTTCGAGGGGCGGCTCCCCGAGTCATAACCCTGATATGTGTTTTTGGTTGCTGGGTCCTCTGCCCCTGGGATGTGTCGGCATCGCCGCCCTCAGTCAGTGACCACTTCCTATCCTATTAACTGCTCCTTTCTGCCTCTTCTGCCTTATCCTTCACCCCAGCTCACGCCCCTGAAATGCATTAATCAACCTCCCACAAAACTATGTTATTAATGAGGAAATAAATGATTGACACAACATTATATGTTGTTGATGACATTAAGCTCATAATCCCATCATGATGATATATATTATATATTTTATGTATTTTATATAGAAAACTGTATATTTTGTGATTATCCCTGTATTTTAAACACAATATTAATAAAAATACAGTCACAAAACACAAATTACAAAATACAATCACAACTCTAAGTCGCCCTGGGTAAGGGCGTCTGCTAAGAAAATAAATAATATGAGCTCCCCAGTGTCCCAATGAGGAAACCCCCAGCCAGATCCTTAAAAGCTCACCTCACCTGCGAGAGCTACCCAACTGTAAACTTTACATCGATTGCTTACAAATGTAGCAGCACTTGTAACTTTTGGCAGAAACGACAATAAGAAGAAGGAAATTCCCATGCAAGACCAGTATGTCTGTGTTACCATGTAGACATAACAATGCAAGTCTAATATTGTGCAGTGATTGCAGGGAGAGGGCTGCCTGTATGAACAGAGACTTGCATGTTTCAAACATCCATTTGAAGCCCCCCAGGTTTGTTATTATTATTATTAGTTAGTCCTGCTATCGTGCATTGTTTCCAGGACAACAGTTTACACTCTTAAAATATTTTGATTTATTAGTGATGTAATAAACAGGACAGAGGGTCATATTTGTTAACCCTATTGACCAGATGCCGAAATCCATTGAGAATAATGACCACACACCTTTTTAACATTTTTGAAGGGCTATTAATTTATCATCTTTAGGTCTAACAGGCTGGAAGTTGGTACAGACTACCCTTGTGTACAGTAGATTGTGCATACCGAATCTCTGACCTGTAGCTTCAGTGGTTTGGCTGTAGGACCCTCCCATAGAACCTGGAAAAAAAAACACTTCCGAAATACTACTCGTTTTCTACCTTCTTTACCCTAATTCAGCAACCCCTTGGCATAGAAATACCATTCAAAGTGTTCTGACATCAGAGTGATGCTCTGAATACGTGTGCCAGATATCAGAAAGATCAATACTGTAATACAAATGTTATCCCAAAAAAGATACAGAGTACTTTGTTAGGCTTCAAAACGCTATCTATGTATGGTTGCTGAGAGGGTTCTGGACGGTCTAGAAAGCTCAGCAAAGAACCTCTCTTTTATCTGGATGTCAGATTCCAAATATGTCTGATAAGGGTCTGTAAATTTTGGTTCTCTTGCAGCGCCCCCTTGAGTTTGGGGTTTTCTCAATTTTTGACAATCTGTGAGGCATTTTCAATGAAATGTACGTATTAGAAGATTTACAATCTAAAGTGTTTAGTACCCACTAGTGAGCAGGCACTAAGCCGTCGGAGTAAAAATAAGCCGTTAACCAACAGCTTCCAGTTGTCCTGGGAGAGGTTTGGTTTTAACACCTTTTCTTGGCGGTTGCTCTCCTGGGTGGAGGAATGTTGGAAGAACGTTTTATCTACTACTTTACCTTTAATTATAGAGATGCTCCTTGATTTAGTGGGCTTGAATTGCATTCGTGCCCATTCAATGTTATTGGTTAATTTGCTCAATAACCGATTAGTGCAGGCTATTGTTGAAGTCATGGTTGTCATGTCATCCATGTATGCTCGAATTGGTGGTAGTCGCATTCCAGAAGCCAAGCGCTCTCCTCCTACTACCCATGTTGATGCCCTAATGATTACTTCCATTGCCATGGTAAAAACCAGTGGAGAAATGGTGCATCCTGCCATTATTCCAACTTCTAGGCATTGCCATGTAGTGCTGAATTCTGAAGTTGAAAAACTAAATTGCAAATCTCCAAAGTAGGCTTTCACTAAATTTGTTATTGTCATCGGTACACTGAAAAAATCAAATGCTGCCCAAAGTAGTTCATGTGGCACTGAACCATATGCATTAGCCAAATCCAGGAATGTCACATGGAGCTCCTTCCTCTCCTTTTTAGCTGATTGAATTTGTTGCCAGATCACATTGATGTGTTCTAAGCAACCTGGGAAACCTGGAATGCCCGCTTTTTGTATTGAAGTGTCAATGAAGCAGTTCTTTAATAGGTAAGTTGACAATCTCTGAGCAATAATGCTGAAGAAAATCTTGCCTTCTACATTTAATAGGGAAATAGGGCGAAACTGACTGATGCTTGTAGAATCTTTTTCTTTAGGTATAAAGACTCCACCTGCTCGGCGCCATGCTCTTGGTACAGCCTGTTTTTCCCATGCCACTTTCATCAATTTCCACAGGATTCGTAGAACTCCTGAAGCACTCTTGTACACTCTGTACGGAACTCCATTAGGCCCTGGAGATGATGAAGCCCTTGCTTTTTTCACAGCTTGCTCTATTTCTTTCCATTTAGGTGCACAGTCCTCCATTTGGTATTCTGGTGGATTGATAGGTGGGATGTCTGAAGGAACTGACATAGACTCCTGCCTTTTTGAATCTGTATGTGTTTCCTCCAAATATCTCTCCAGCTCAACCTGTATTTCCACATTCTTAACTGGAATACTGATTTATTGTGTTAATAACAATCACATGGTTAGGTACAGATTACATACATGTGCAGATAATACAGGTGCTTGGAGAAATCAAATGAGCATTATTATGAGACTGGTGTATTTTGTATCCATGTTACCTATATACTGTATATGTTGTCTAATATTTTGCATACAACTAGTTAACACTAAAGCAGTTTCCCATCATGTGCCTTCCCATAAAACAAAGGGTTGACATCCAGCATTGTAGATGAGAGCTGTGGGAGTGAGTGCCAAACCTGCGCTTCCTTAATGTATGGCACACTACTGTTTCCTTGAGGTTTGTAGTAATGTGGCCCGACAGGACTCCTTAATAACAAAACGTACATTACTGAGAAACGGTTCACTTTAAAATCAATCCAAACAAAGTGCACATTAATAATGAAACTTACATTTCTGGGAAATGACAGACTTTATAACAATTCCAAACTTAAAGTGCACATTAATAATGAAACTTACATTTCTGGGAAATGACAGACTTTAAAATAAATCCAAACAAAGTGCACATTAATAATGAAACTTACATTTCTGGGAAATGACAGACTTTAAAATAAATCCAAACTTAAAGTGCACATTAATAATGAAACTTACATTTCTGGGAAACGGCAGACTTTAAAATAAATCCAAACAAAGTGCACAGTAATAATGAAACTTAAGGAAGATGCATTTCTAGATAATGGTAAATGTAACACCTGCAAGGCAGCCCTGACTACGCCATTGAGGGAATTGCACACTCAGAATTAAAGTTATTTTTTTCAGAGGGCAAATCAGGTTAGAGAGTAACAAGGACACAGTTATTGTCAATTAAAATAATGTTTTATTGCACAGAATTAAGAATTAGCAGCAGAACATTACAATATCACGTAGGTGCTTTGTACAAAAAAAAAAACAACCAAACAAGGGTTTTGTTTAAAATCACAATAAAGATCAGAAAATAAAAACAACCGATTTAAAAACAAACACAAAATACAAAACGCCAGTGAGTGCAGAGGAGGGGATATCGATAAACACCATTCATCATCATCATCATCATCATCACCATCATCATCATCATCATCATCATCATCATCATCATCATCACCATCACCATCATCATCATCATCATCATCATCATCACCATCATCATCATCATCATCACCATCATCACCATCACCATCATCACCATCATCATCATCATCACCATCATCATCATCATCATCATCATCACCATCATCATCATCATCATCACCATCATCATCATCATCATCACCATCATCATCACCATCATCACCATCATCATCATCATCATCATCATCATCATCGTAGCAGCAGCAGCAGCAACAAGAACTACGTTTACCAGTTATTTTCGTTTTCTTTCCATCTCAGGTCCCCTCTCCTACACGCACAGACAGACAGACAGACAGGCAGACAGACAAGACAAGACAAGACAAGACAAGACAAGACAAGACAAACGGTGGATGGCCATCCTAGAAAACTAAAAATCAAAGGGTATTTATAGTCAGGTTCGTATTAGTTTCAATTTCCGGGTAATTAATTAATTCGCTGAGTGGGGAAGGAACAATAAAGTGTTACAAAATCAAAGTGCCCTATCAAAGAAGACGTGCACAAATCAAAATATACAAATAATAAATAACAAGAGCGAAATAAAAATGTGAAATAACGGGTCATTTCAACACTGTTACAGTAAAAACGAAACTTACATTTCTGGGAAATGGTTTACTTTAAAATAAATCGAAACTTAAAGTGCACAGTAATAATGAAAGTTTCTTGATAAGGATAATGGTGGAGTTGAAATAAAAGATCACAATTGAAACTTGAAGGACCTGCATTGCACATGTAAAGTTACCCATCATTTTACCATGCTCTCTTGATTTGAAACTTTAGTTTTGTCACACAGAAACTCTCATGCATAATATACTGCACTTGCATATCTGTGGAGGGTCCTTTCCCTGCAGTTGTTCCTATTAAATCTCCTATGGAACATTTTAGAACAACATTTTAGAAATTTTGGAAACAAAAATTAGCTTATTTTGTCTCAGTCATGTCGGTGCTGCAAGTCCTTCACTGGTTACGGCTTGGGTATTGTATTTCATTTAGTAATGGTTACATTTCGTACTTTACAGGGAGTGTTAGGTTATTATTATAACCCGGGTTCCCTGGAATAGACTTGTAACCATTACACTTCAATGTTGCTGCGTTCACTCCAACGCAGCAGGACTGAAGAGGAAATGCCACTGACCCTAATGCGACAGTCATATTTATCTCCTGGGAGCAGAGACGATGTCTGACACATACAGGGCTCTTAAGGAGCAGATTTGATAGACGTGCTACGGAAATTTGGGCTAAAAGAGATATATCCTATTCGGTAATGCTTACATTTCTATTTCGGGGAACCAGTGTTATGGTACAGGAACCAGGGACTGAGGCAGATAGGCAAGTTCCTGCTTCAAGTAATTTTTAAATTAACTACATTTGGTAACTTTGTAAGGTGGTGTTTGAATTAGCTGAGTTGGTGTGTGATTAGTACCAGGTGAGTGGTTTAATTGAATAGAAGTTGATTCGCTATTTGATTGGTTTCCACGCAGTTTAGTTGGTTCTTTTGCCACGCAGTTGTTTTATATATATTAGGCAGCCTATTTCCACTCCAGCAAACTGAAGAGCCTCAACAAAAGAGCCGGGAGTCTAGCTGTGGGAGTCCAGCGAGAGGAGGCCTGCACCGAGACGCTGTTCAAATAGATCCGAACCTAACGGCGCTCTGGAAGAAGCAATCTACTAGTCAGGTCTGTACCCTCCACCCCACTGCTCCCACTGTGCCTATTTGTCTCTCCTGTCCTGCTATGACTGTCTCTCACATCCCTGTTCTGACCTCTCGCCCTCGTCCTCTGCCCTCTATCCTCCAACCCCTCTAACCTCATCCCTCTGCCTCTTTCCCCCTCCCGCACACTCTCTGGTGCATTCTGGAACTGTCACTCTTCTGCTAACAAAGCTGATTTCATCTCTGCCTTTGTCTCCCACCTCTCTCTCGATTTCCTTGCTCTCACTGAAACCTGGCTGTTCTCTGATAACACTGTAACTCCTGCTGCCCTGTCCTCTACGTCCTGTCCCATACCCCGCATCTCACTGGACTGGGAGGTGGGACTGGTCTTCTCCTCTCTCCCTCCTTACTCTTTTCTGTCCCCTCTGATCTCTCCTCACTCTCTGTTAATACCTTTGAATTTCATGCAGTCCAACTAACCTCTCCCTGTCAACTCCTGCTAATTGTACTGTACCGTCCCCCTGGACCTCTCGCTCACTTTCTCGATGAACTCGACTATTTACTCTCCTCCCTCCCCTCTCTGTCTACCCCAACTGTCCTGTTAGGTGACTTTAATATCCTTCTCTCAAACCCCAGCCACTCTGCCGGACTCCTCCCTCTCCTTCACTCCTTCGACTTCTGTCTCTCTCTCTATCCCCTCCTATCCACAAAGCTGGCCGTCAACTGGACCTCACCTTCTCCAGGGCCTGCTGCCCCTCCACCCTCTCTGTCATCCCCCTGGACCTCTCTGATCACTATTTCATCTCTTTTACTCTGTCTCTCCCCCCTCTCCCTGCTCCTCCTACCCCCACTCGACCTCTCCGCTCTCCGCCTGCACTAGAAGACTGGCTCTACCTCCTCTACGCTCCCCTGCCTCCAGAGCCCGCTCCTTTTCCACCCTCGCCCTGCAGTGGTGGAATGACCTTCCTACAGATGTCAGGACTGCCCAGTCCCTGACCACATTCCGGCGCCTCCTCAAGACTCACCTCTTCAGAAAGCACCTGTAGAACTCCTCTGTTCTTCCACTGGGACACTTATCACCCATCCTTAAATGTGCTTTACTTGCTCTTATCTGCTCCCTATTTTACTGCATTTAATCCTGTACTTCAGAGTACTGTAATCTGTCAAGTGTTTAATCTGTAGTATTTTGTATTTAATCATATCCTGATGTAACTTTCACTGTCACTGTTATCTGCTGTATTATTGAATTGTATTTTGTCACACTTGCACTTGCTTGAACCAAAGTCATTGTATTTATCTTGCTCTTATTGTATTAATACTTGTACTGTGATACTTGAAATTTATTTGCTTTCGATTGAAAGTCGCCCTGGATAAGGGCGTCTGTTAATAAATAAATAATAATAATAATAATAATAATAATAATAATAATAATAATAATAATAATAATAATAATAACCCAACATCAGCTAGTTTGTTTATTCAACTTTGCACAAGCCTGTTTAAATCAATCCCATGCATAATGTGGGCTTGGTAGTCCATTGGTTAAAGAAAGGGGCTCATTATCAGGAAGTTCCAGGTTCAATCCCAGCTCACCCACTGACTCACTGTGTGACCCTGAGCAAGGCACTTGACCTCCTTGTGCTCTGTCCTTCGGATGAGATGTAAAACAAACAAGCTCCTATTGGAAGTGACTCTGCAGCAGCAGTTGTGATGCATAGTTCACCACCTAGTCTCTGTAAGTCGCTTTGCATAAAAGCATCTGCTAAATGACTAATTAATAATAATGTGAAATCAAACTGCTTTGGTAGGACTAAATGTTTTGCTTGTTGAGTGAAAATGTTCTTTTAGCCCTATCCAGTAAGAAGTACCTTGCAGTTTACTACCAAGTAAATTAACTCAAGGCATCTGAAGCAGTTAAGAAATAAGTTAAACCCACTCACGCAGCACCAATCTCCCGCAATCAAGGCATCCTGTCCCTTTTGCAATTCAGGCATGCCTTTATTTATTCATGTTTATGCACTTACATAACTTCATGTACACAAATGTGACTTTCTCTTTGTTTAAAACGTTATTAACATCTGTACAACCTCCTGAGGGGACACTTTTCCCTGGCCATGGATCATGCCCCCTTAGCATGGCTTCACTGCTGCATGAAGGATAACAACACCAGGATCACACATTGGTACTTGGTGATGCAGCCCTATGCCTTCAGGGTAGTGCACCGAGCAAATTTTTTTTCTCTTGGGAAGGCATGGGGTTGTAGGATTTTTTAATGGACCGGTGGTGCCATTCTAAGGGGGAGGAGTGTAACAGGGGAGACCTGTGCTGGCTGTCGAGCGCATGCATGATCCTGCAGGGGAAGGGGGTTGGAATCCCTGTAGGACCCACCTGTTGTTCTGTTATTCCTCTGCGAGCCCATTCCCTCTTCCCCTCTCCCGACCTGCTCTGCTTCTTGCACTTGGTTTGCTTGTCTTTAGCTTTGAAAGGAACTCCTGACCGCCATTTAACCAGGCTATTTTAAAATGATCAACGAGTGAGAATGTTACTTTTTTTTTTTGGTAAGAAAATATAGCATTGATTACATGTTAAGTGTCCTGTGGAGCCCTCCACCCCCTCCCCCGGCTATAACGCTCTTCGGTTGTAACTTTAATATGTGTGTGTCCCGAGGCCCGCGTTATAGTGAGGGAGCTCTGTATTACAAAACCTTAATACAAGACTGTGGCAGAGAGGAAACAGGTGCAGGAGTGATGCAGTGCGGTAAAGAAGCAGACAGAGAATTGTAATCTGGTTTGGAAATGTTTTTATTTTATTTTCCAGGTCTGGCGACCAAACAATAATCCCCCGGCAATACACACCAATGTGTAGAGCACGCTGTAAATAAAACGGGAAAGACATCCCCAAATAATAAACAATATCCTCCCCACAATAATACAGGCACGGTCACCAGTCCTGGGTTCGTTCAGTAGTGCTCCTGGTGGGTGATACAGGTTTATATTTGTGACAATGGTGCAGTGTTGTCCAGTTTAGTGCTGGCCCTTGGCGACAGCTCCAGATCTGTGTTAGCCGTCTAGTAATGCACAAGATAAGAAAAGACAATTACAAGACAAACAAACAAAACACTCACAGTACTTTTTACATGTAACTGGGTCTCTCACAGTCCTTCTCAGTTTATATGCACAAACCAATGCGAAGGAACAGATTGTGATTCTCCGTACCCTTTTATGCTGTCACACATGACCCCTTGGTAAACAAGTGCAACCACCTCTCCAATCTGCGGCTGCCACGTCGTTTTCCTTCCGGGTCAATACGTTATTACAACAGAGTCTTGCCACCTTTCTAGCTGTCCGACTTCCCTTGAACCCTGGGAAAGAACAGTCAGGCCAGCCCGTCCAAGGAACTCTGTTCCCACTGCTTAGTGCCCTCACAGGTTGGGAGGGAGATTTACAACCAAAAATCATTGTATTTCTGTCACAAAGACCCATATAGGAGCTTTGAGCTTACCCTCATATAGCCTATAACTCTTAAGAACATAAGAAATAAATAAATAAATACTAACAATGTGAATATTATGAATAATAACTCAGTCTTGAAATACTTGCACAAGGGCCAAAACAAACACAAACAATAATGATACGTTTACAAAAACGAGTACCTTTGTTCGCGGGCTTGGTAGCATTCGCTCCTACTGTCCTTCACTCTCCTCACAACTCTCTGCTCTGAGCCAGGAGTGGGTCTTTTATACTATGGCTGGAGCCTTAATTACTTGTTAAACAATGACCTTATTAAAGCTCAAGCCACATTCCCACAAGCTTTATTGGGATGGAGATTTAAATCCATCCTCACCAACTACACTTTACGACGGCGTGCAGGCGTCCCCAGGTGAAGCAGAGCCAGCGACCCCAGGTGAAGTAGAGCCAGTGACCCCAGGTGAAGCAGAGCCAGTGACCCCAGGTGAAGCAGAGCCAGCGACCCCAGGTGAAGCAGAGCCAGCGACCCCAGGTGAAGCAGAGCCAGTGACCCCAGGTGAAGCAGAGCCAGTGACCCCAGGTGAAGCAGAGCCAGCAACCCCAGGCGAAGCAGAGCCAGCAACCCCAGGTGAAGTAGAGCCAGTGACCCCAGGTGAAGCAGAGCCAGTGACCCCAGGTGAAGCAGAGCCAGCGACAGCAGGTGAAGCAGAGCCAGCGACCCCAGGTGAAGCAGAGCCAGCAGCCCCAGGTGAAGCAGAGCCAGCGACCCCAGGTGAAGGTGCTATCCGACGTTGTGACAGGGATGACGAGTGGTCTGACGTCAGGCAGAAGCAGGAACAAAAATACTGACACCGGGGAAGTACTGCAGTTCAAAAATCACGAACACAAAAATACATAAACAAAGGTCAGGCTGGGCAGATTACCTTCACTGTTCCTATGTTTCTTTTATTAAGTTTCATTTTCGTTTTTACTCGCCTTCTCTCTGCTCTCTCATTCCTCCTCTGAACTCCCACCTCGAGCTAGAGCTCTGCAGGCTTTTTATAACAGGTGACCATCTCCCGATTAGCAACAAATTAAATCACCTAATTAATTCGGGAGATGGCCACCTTCTGCACGAGTTTACTAAAATCCTGTGTGGATGGGGCTTCCCATCCACGCTACTAAATAATAACACAAACGGCTACGCCGTCACATCTATACATAAAACAATAACTAAATATACGGCGCTCGTCGACATATATACAATAATAAATCATAATAATAATACAAAACAACACAGGGGCGGAGGGGGACCCCGATCTAAAAGTAAACAAACAAAACAATGTACAGGGCACCTCGCCCTGTTACAGTTGTATATTGAGTTAAGCTTCTGTGATTGGCTCGCAATAACTGTAGGTTGCAAGGCATATATTATATTTACTGACTCTGCGTAGTCAGAACTCTACTCGATGTTTTTCTAACACCACGTGTGTTGAGAGTGTTCTCGGGTTTGCAAACCATTAAACTTATTTACTCAATTTTGTCTGTTCTACTGAGTCTCTATTACAGGGAGTGATATTAAAACTTCCACGACAATCTGGCGACAAGGATGGGATCCTAAACTCCGTCCATTGATCGTCCCGGGAAATGGAGTAAATCACCGGTGAGACCTATCCTTAACTTGGGTCAGGACGCCCGCAACTAAAAGGGTTGACGGGGTCCGCTTCGAATCTGGCTGGGGGCTTCAGTGAGGCAGATAAAGGATCCCGAACAAAAAGTTCCTGAGAGACGGTGAGACAACAATATTGTATTAAATAAGTAAGGATTCTTACAATTGGACAATAATTCCATTGTAAAAGAAATGCGTTTAAGGATACTTACAATTGGAAAGGTGTTCCATTGTAAAAGAAACGGGCAGGAGTTCCGTTTAAACTAATTATTGAAATCCTAGGATAATTATCGTTCATGTTTAGAAGTTAATTGAATTAATAATTCAAAAGTTAATTGAACTAATAGTTTGTCTTTTGTCTTTTGTGTTTGTCTTTTCATCTGTTTGTTTGTGTATATGTTTGAAATCGCTGGCGTAATTGAGAGAATGTATGCTGGTGATGAATGAGATTTGATTGGAATAAATAGGCGATTGGTGTTAAGATCAGAGGATATTGAAAAGAACCGTGTTTAAGAGGAATTAGAAGACTAAGTGATTTCATGGGTGCGGCAAAAAGTAGTATTGTTGATTGCACTAGTTTGACAGGATGTCAGAGAAACATGCATGATAGATGGGGACCAGGTCCCCTGACGCAAAATGACTTGTGCAATGCTAAGTCAAGTTTAATAAAGTTCTGGTTGGCCAGGTAATAATTAAAAAAGAAAAAAATACAGATTGTTTAAACAAATTAATTGTTGATGGTTGGAGTCAAAGACACAATTAAAAAATACAGATTTGAAATCTCTTAAAAAGTCTGGGACCTTGTATATGACGTCATAAAATCAGATTAATTGAGCAAGAGTAAATTGATTGATATTTCTTTTTCTTTGTTTCTTTTCTTTCTTCCTCTCTGTTTGTTTGTTCATATTTAATGTGAATGTCAGAATTGCATTTTGAATACATTTGCTGACTTCCTTTGCGCTGCGTATTAAAGTTTATAAGATCAGTAGAACAGGCTGTCATGTCGAGTCTTTTCAAAAAACCCCACTACAGTTTTGACGTCACGAACAGTTTGCAATTAGTTGTCATGCTGACTTGTCTGTTATCGACTGTCCAAGGAGGGTGAGTATGTTTTAATTACCATCTCCAATATTTAGTGGATCCAGTCGCTAACAGTTGAGTTTGTAGTTTGACTGAGCATTTAAAGAATGTTTGTGGGTGTTTGTTGGACCGGGACTTGAGATTTGACAAACGGCAAATTAAGTCCCAGTAGACGGGCATGTAAGGTCTAGTGTTTGCCGTCATGGTACTGTTGTATCGCATTTAGTGCGGATAGTGCAACAGGCTGCGGAAACCTATTGTACCATATCTAGTGTGGATTATTATAATAGGAATTCCTTGCGAGGTGTGATTGGGTGACCCGGGTCGTGTTGTGTTAGTGCTATGTGTGTTGTTGTGTTGTATTGTATTAATTCAAAAGTGTGTTCAGGAGAGTAACTTGAAGTCAATATAAACATATTGAGTTGTATAAGGAAGACATAATGTCATCTGAGATAGTGGGTTATGTGTTAATCAAACATAGTAGATGGCAGAAGGGAATACTGGATGAACAATGGGATCCGGCATGGAATCCAGTTCAACAGCGTGAGTGGTGGATTAAACAGACAGTAGTGATATTGATTGGGACAGTCTTAGCGAGAAGCTGTACGATACAGAGAGGAATAGATTTAGGATAATTGTATATTATCGATCATTTTTATGTATGTAACTCTGCTGAAGGGACAATATTAGGCAATAATATATTACAGCAGGTCCCATGCATAAATACTATATCAAGTTGCAAGTCAAACAGCAAATGTTAGTGCAGTAAAAGCATATATTAAGGATTGGCAGAACAATAAATGGGGAACAGTCTGTGCAGTTTACCCAGATGCATGGGCGTCACATAAACAAGATTGTGGTTTAATGCAGTTAAATTATACTGTAAAAAAAAAAAAAATAAATAAAGTTGCAACACCAGTAAGAGTGCGTGAGAAACACAATGGGGAAAAGGAAATGACAGTTTATGCATTAACACTGTTAGAAAAGCAGTCATTAGGAGCATGCCTGCCAAAGATTGAATGCAAATGTGTAACTAAAGATTATCGAACTAAGGTAGACCAACAGGCTTTGTCACACGGATTAACTGAAACTGAGGTGTGGACATTGACCATGGGAGTATGCGAAGCAGGGATTCTAGCCAGAATTACAGGGAGAGAACAGGGACAGTACCTACTCAAAAGATGATACAATACGAGACCGAAGACAATACTTGAAAGCAACAATTGAACAAGCTATTGAAAGGGCACGTATTGACTGGTCCATAATAATGGGAGTCAAGCAGAAAGAGAATGAGTCAGTGCAGGATTATGGAGTACGCAAGTGGGAAGCATATCCTGATTATTAAGGAAGTGTTGACCAAAAGAGTCAGATCAAGTGTTTGTACAGGTATTAATTAGTGGACTGGGTCCACATTTGCAGAAGGCAATTGAGCTGGGGGTAAACTAAACCCAGGGAACCCATACGAAAGGGTAATGAATTGGACAGTAGGAGTTGTAAACAGACAAAAGAAATATAAAAATGAAAATAAGTGCTGTACGATTTGATGGAGCATGTCAGAACTGTGGTAAAATGGGACATAAAAGGTCAGATTGCAAACAGGGGCAGAAGCCTAAATGTGACAATTGTGGTAATCTCGGGCATAGACGCGTTGATTGTTTCATTATAGGACCAAGTAAAAGAACTGGACAACCCACACAGTCAGCTAAAGTGAAAGCACACAGTCAAGGAACAGACCCTCTGTCTCTAGGCAACGAAAAGGCTGACAAGCAGCTGTGTCAGTAGATATATTTGTCATACTTGCACAGATAGAAAGAGAATGCATTGATGTAAATAAATAAATAAATAAATAAATAAAAAAGGGACAGACGAAGGGACAGGTTGGGTGCCAACGGTTCTATTAATGATCCAGGCAAGAAACAGCAGTCTATTATAGACACACAAAATAGACACAAGGAGGGTAAAGAGATGTCAATGGTTTGGTTAATACATAGTGCTGATGGTGACACAAACTAGTGTAGCAGTGAAGCTCCCACATGGGGTTAAGTGAGTACATTGAACACAGACCAAACGGTACCACCGCGTGGATACATCTCAATTTGAATTTGCTGACACTGAATACCCCGAAACTAATGGCATATCTCTTTCCACAGACAGCGGGAGCAGCAACGGACAATAACATGATTTGTGTTCCAGGTATCATGTCATTCCAGTCGGAGAGGATTCCACACCTCTGGGCGTGGAACGAGGCGTGTACAGAGAGACAAGCTTTTGGGGCCCCCTGGAAGAACTGCACGTGAATCCTTAGACAACAACAGGGTAATGGATGGAAACAAAGACCACTTCCCTTCGAGAGTGACATAGAGGGAACGTGGCAACCTGTGCGTTTGATAAGCCAGAATAATACAATGACTCCAGCACAGTTTGAACAATGTCCTACTTGTCCTACTTGTGATATAACAGTGGGAGGGGTCCAGTATGAGTCAATATGCAACCGAACTGTAAGCAGTAACGCATCATTGGAGGTGGACTGTCTCTGGACGACAAAAACTATACTAAACAGTGACAACAGGAGCAAACTAATGTGGGGGTGCATCCACGATAATTATAATTGGACATGTGTTAATGTGACAGGGCAAAGGATAGCGCACAGTGTGTGTAACGGTACTTGGGAAAATACAGGGTATATGGGAGGTCTGAGAGCTACAGTTCCACTCCACTCAATGTCCCCCGTTAATGCCCTCTCCCCCAGACAGGTTGCTAGCTGTGGGGAGGACAAAACCATTTGTGATGGGAGTAACCTGGTTGCAAATGTTGGTAAGAATAAACATTGAAGATATCAAACGCCAATACACCAAAAGGTGTGGTGAGTTTAGACTATTAACTAAAATATTGAATAAAACCTTAAATCATGAATTGGATACTTACCAACATAACGCAGGTGGCCGTAAGAGGAGGGGTCTGATTGACAACATTGCTGGGTGGTTCGGGGCTGTGAATTCAGGTCTCAATTCCATAGATAATATACAGCAGGACAATGAAAACCATGGCCAGTTTCTGAAAACAGGCAGTGCCATTCAGAAATTGGCCATGGCTGAACAAATGACTGGTGAAAGACGGTTGACGCAATAATTGAAGATGTGAATTTAACAGCTTGGAGAGAACAGATGTTACGTGGAATAGCCAAGACCGGATACTGATATGTACTGAACGATGTGATGAAGATATTTGTTTTATTTTAATAGTGCCACATACCACCAGTCGGGTCCACCACAGTACCGGGATAACGGTCAGTAGCCTAGGGGTAGTAATTGGAACACGGGTTATAGTCCCACAAATAACATGGGTTGATCAGCGTGCCCAAAATGCCACCCTGTACTTCAAGGCCACTGAGTGTATTGAATTTGGTGATGCTGTTCTATGTGACCATGCTGGAAGCACTAACCTGTCAATGCAATTGATGGAAGCAACTGTACACCCAAAGCTAGGGTATGAAAGATGCACTCAGATGAGAAATGGAACATGGTGTGAAATCACCTCAAGCATGGGGGTAGGAAGTAGCGGCCAGGTATGCCTCATGTCGCCAGCTGTGTGTTTTCACCCGCAGGGTATTGTGACTGTGGGACACCTGAGCATGCACCCCACTCTACCTATTAACATCACAGGCATTATCGAAGATGCTGAAGAATGGATGAAGACAATTAATCATACAGGTATGCTGATGGCATTGGCACACATTAACGCAGCTTATGGACGTTCACTCAAGAGTAGTGATAGCTAGAGTGCAAGCGTCGCTGGCGGGCAACACTGGTCAACTGATATTAGCAGACGCCCGATCATGCGGGTGGGGTATCCTATGTGGATTAGCTGGAGAAAGTGCTGGAGTGGACTGGGCTGACTAGTGGAATGTGGTGGGACATGTGTCCTTGCTTATTTCATTATTGGTATTGCTTATTGCTATGTTATTCTGTTATTTGAAATATGTGCTTAAGAAACAAAAGAGATTACTTACAGGGCTAGCCAATGAAGTATTGTGTTCCCGCATATGGGGCTATCAACCACTGAAACAGGATGATACAACTCAAGTTTAGTGGTGTTAATAGCATTAATGCTTCTGATTACTTGTGTTAAAAAGCTCTGTACCAAAGTCTTGGATAATGCCTTAACTATGCCTCTGCTCACCACTGAAGGTCAGTGTAATGATGGTGATGACACTGATCATTTTAGTGAAATGGCTGATGATGTAATGTAATTTCCTGCATCATGGTTGTAATTTAATTACAAAAGGAGGGAGTGTGAGGGGAATAATTACATTCTATGCTTTTTATTGATGTCTGTATTAGGTCTCTGGGACTTATAGAACTTGAGATATATCATTTTAAGTGGTTTGTGTTTTATGAAGTATTTAGTTTCATATTAGGGATAAAATTGTTGCTGTGCATGTGTTTTTTTCTTTTCTCTTAGCAGGTGCCGGCAACAACCTTATAAGGAATGGAAATGTTTTAACTGCGAGTTAGAAAGAGGAAGCTCTCTTTATTTTGTAACAGCAAGCTGCATCCGTGACACTTCGGTCTCATCTTAATCTTCCAAGCTGTTGCTATCCGACGTATATTGAGTTAAGCTTCTGTGATTGGCTCGCAATAACTATAGGTTGCAAGGCATATATTATGTTTACTGACTCTGCGTAGTCAGAACTCTACTCAATGTTTTTCTAACACCACATGTGTTGAGAGTGTTCTCGGGTTTGCAAACCATTAAACTTATTTACTCAATTTTGTCTGTTCTACTGAGTCTCTATTACAGGGAGTGATATTAAAACTTCCACGACAAGACAAATCTGATTAAAACTAAACAAGTTTGAATGACAAATTCGGCAACATTGTCGAGTTTTGTAATTAAACGGACTGTGTTGTATAGCGTTATGCTGATTTTGAAAAACAAAATGTTAAAAACAGGGTTTAGTGCAAGTGACAAAACCGTTTTTCTTTACACACACTAAATAATATATGACGCGCACGCAAGCATGCTCTCTCTCACAAACACACACACAAACACACACACACACAGACACACAGAGACAGACAGACACACACACACACACTCAAAAATTATCGGGCCCGTGAGCAGAAAACTAGTTATTTATTGAAGAGCAGCATGGGCAGCAGTGTGGAGTAGTGGTTAGGGTTCTGGACTCTTGACCGGAGGGTCGTGGGTTCAATCCCAGGTGGGGGACACTGCTGCTGTACTAAAAAAAATAACAACAACGATAATAATTGTACATCTTGTTGCAGTTTCAACACGTGGTTTGTCTTTGTTGTGTAAAAAGCTGTCCATATGCAGAAACTGCTCGTGCTGCATCCACAGAGTTTGGTGGAATTGACAAAAAACAGCGTGCAATTTTTGCCATGTTTCAGAATCTGACTTCATACCTCAGCCAGAAATCACCAATATTTACATTTTTCACAGTAGGCAGTCAAATACGTGAAATCGTGACTTTTCCGCTGCCTTATACAACGAAACACTATTGATCCGTCTCATGCAGCATCTGTGGAGTAGCGGTTAGAGCACTTTGTTCTTGACTGGGTTCAATCACGTGGGGGACACATTGCTGCTTTATCTAGATTGGTCCAGTAAAAAACCTGACTGTATAAATGGGTAATTGTATGTCACAATTGTAAGTTGGCCAGGATAAGTGTGTCTGCTAAAATAATAATAATAATAATATGCGTGTTTGGTTGGTACTTGGATGGGAGACTGCCTGGCAATACCAGATACTTCAAACTTTTCTTTGAAGTTTTACATGTTAGCTGGTGTGGTTCAGGGGGCGTGGAGCTGGGGGCTTCTAATCTTCTAATCTCCCAATTTTCTAATTTCCTGTTAATTAGCATCTATTTTCTATTTAAGCCCTGATCACCTGCACCTTTTCTGTCTAGTGTTTCGTTTTTGAATCCTGACTGGTAGTGTTACGCATTACTCCGAGAAAAAAAAAAAAAAACATTTACGAAGACCATCATTTCAACAAGATTAAATACGTTCAGTCTTACCTGCTTCCAAATGGAAAAGCTTTCAGCCTATGCCTTTCCTTCCGACTCAGACGAGTTCCTGCCCACGACCCCTCCACCGGTCTGTCTCTGTCAGGCATCCCATTCCTCGTCCCGGTCCATGACCGCACCAGCCCCGCCAGTCAACCTTGCTTCCTCCCGGCTTTCAGCTAGGCAAGAGCGGGGCTTAAAGCGCGGTTCCGCTAGCCAGCCCCCACCGCAGCTCCACTATAAAGATTGGACGACACCCAAGCCGCTGAAAGTACTCTTTGAAAAGTCCATTCCCATCCCCGTTGGCGGAGATCGCATGTCCCTATTTCTTACCTATTGTGAAGCTTTGTCAGCCGAGCCAATTTTTCCCCCCCGCTTGCAAGCTTCGGCCATCAGTCCCTCCTCTCCTGCTACTCTCTCAGTTCCTGTTCCTGCTGCGCATATGCAAGACCCTGCTCACGCAGCCCAGCTCCACCCGCCGGCACAGGCAGCGCAGCCACAGCATCTGCCGCCGCAGTCACTCACCTCGCCCATCCCCTCCTCCAGCGGCGCCCCTCAGGTCACGTTTAATCAGCTGCAAACTCTGCTCCAGCCCATTATAGACTCTCAGCTAGCCCTCAGCGCCTGTCTTGACAAACTGGAGAATCCTTCTTTGGCTCCACCTGCCTTCAGTTCCAGCACTCCTGCTTATACTTCTGGTACGTCCTCTTCAGTACCTCCCGTTGCTCTTCCAGAGTTCAACCTCTCCTCAGCCACTGTAGCAAGTTCCTCTTCTCCCCGTGCTATTACCAGCCATTCTATTTCTCCAAAAATCAGGAAGCTAATAATTGAAGGCAAGGATGTTAATCTCGTTTCTATTCTCATTGCTTTTTCTGAGTTTTTAGATCACAGAGTGGTTGACTGTGGAGACGTTTCAGTCACTCTAAAGTCCCGCGACCCACGTCTTCAAAAAAACCTTTCCGTGGGAGAATTCGTCCTCGCTTTCTCCATCTATCATGACATTCTCTGTTCTGTTTATCCACACAGATTACAGGAGCTAAATCAGTATCTCTTCCTGGTTGTCGAATTGTCTGTGCGCTATGGAGGCACCTTGTTCTATCAATACCACCGTGCCTTCTCAGCCAAAGCTGCTGCCACCCTCTCAGCTGACAACCGTATTGCGGTTTGGTCCCGTTCCAACCCAGATCTTTTCACCCGCATCTTCAACGGAATTTGTGCCAACGCCTGCAGCGCATGCGCCTCCACAGCGCACTCCTCTCACTTATGCCCTAAGGCAGCAGCTAGTTCTCTTCAACCCATTCCTCATCCCTTGCCTTCTCTTCTCAGTTCAAGACATCTTGCCCCTGCTTCCATCCATGCTTCAGCTCCACCCACCAGATCTCAAGCCCAAGATGTCTATGGCCATCCCATCAAGTTTTCAGGTGGCAGGCAAATATGCAATAACTTTAATTCTTCTGTCTGCTTCAAACGCTCCTGCAAGAACCTCCATGTCTGCAGCTTCTGCAACGATGCCCACTCCCGGTCCATATGTCCTCTTACAGCTAAGTGACAATCAAAGTTACTTTAGGTTTTTACTTCTATCAACGTTCCGGCTCTCGCTAATGCGCTTCAAAATCATCCAGACAAGGCGTTCGTCTCCTATCCAATTAGTGGACTTACAAAAGGCTTCTTCACTGGCATTTCTCACGTTCCTTCCGAGTCTCACATCTGTCAAAACCTCCGTTCTGCCATTGCAGAGCCACAAGTCGTCAGTTCCCTTCTCCAAGCCGAAGTCGACAAAGCCTTCATGGTCGGTCCCTTTGCAGCACCCCCCTTCACTACCTTTCGCATTAATCCCATAGTCATCTCTACCTTCAAGTATTCTGGCAAGAAACGCCTTATCATTGATCTATACGCTCCTCGGGGCGGTTACACACGCAGCATTAACTCCCTCATTTCAAGCGAGGAGTTCGCTCTTCACTACATTAAGCGCTCAGACGCCATTCATTTCATCAAAATTGCAGGTCACGGAGCCTGGCTTGCCAAAGCCGATATCTCTGATGCATTCAAGGTCATGCCTATTCATCCTTCCCTCCGTCACCTTTTCAGAGTCTGTTGGGCAGACAAGTTCTATTTCTCCACCCAGCTCACCTTCAGTTGCCGCAGTAGCCCAAAAATATTCGATTCCTTGTCAGAAGCCATCTGCTGGATTTTGCTCAACTCCTATCATGTTTCCTTCCTCCTCCATCTAATGGATGACTTTCTGCTTATTTCCCCCCCTTCAGATCCTCCAGCCCAAGCAATTAATCATCTTAAGACCATCTTCTCCTTAGTTGGTGTCCCTCTTTCTCAAGAGAAAACCATCGGCCCTGTTAACTCTCTGGAATTCCTCGGCATTACACTCAATAACGTGAAATTCGAAGCCAGCCTGCTTCCTGCCAAACTCCAACGCTTACTCTCACTCATTAACAGTTTTCAGATCTCTTTCATTCAGAAGAGGGACCTCCTGTCTTTCCTCGGTCATATTAATTTTGCCATCCGCATCATTCCTCAGGGCAGAACATTTATTTCACGTCTCCTAGTCCTCTCATCAACTGTCAAGAATATGAATTCTCACGTGAAAATCTCAGCAGAAGCCAGAAAAGACATAAAGATGTGGATCAATCTCTTTACTAACTGGAATGGTCTCTCTCTATTTTATGACGACTTCATTTCAGCCCCTCATGACCTTGCCCTCTTCACTGATGCCTCATCCATCGGATTCAGCGGGTTCCTCACTCCTGAATGATTCTCCAGCACTTGGCCCCCTGAAATTCAGCTCCTTCCCCCTCAAGAGAAATCTACGGCTCTCCTAGAAATTTACCCAATCGTAGTGGCCGCTGTCCTCTGGGGTCACCAATTGTCAAGAAAATCAATCCTTTTCTTCAGCGATAACAAACCCACAGTACACATCATCAACAAAGGACGTTCTTCATCCCCCCTCATTATGCGCCTGCTCCGTCATCTCATATGGTCTTCTGTATCTCTCAACTTCCTAATACAAGCCCGCCATCTTCCTGGTACCCATAATAATGCTGCTGATGCTCTCTCTCGCCTACAGGTATCCAAGTTCCGTCAGCTGGTTCCATCTGCCTCCCCAAACCCCCTCCAGACCCCACAGTTTCATCAGCTGCTTCTAGACTGAACTCTACCCTCCGCAACCTCCTTTAATCTGCTCAAAACTACATGTCTACAGCCCTCGCCCCTTCTTCAAGAGCTTCTTATTCTACGGCCTGGTCAGCATTCCTAACCTTCTGTGCTCATAATCGTATCCACCCTATTCCCTTCAATCAAGACTGGATCCTGGCCTTCATCGTCCATGCTAAGGAATCTCTCCATCTTTCCCCAGCATCCATTAAATCTTACATTTCAGGAATCCAATATCACTACCGCATCATGTCCGTGCCTTCACCCATCATCCTCTCCATACCAGTTGTTCATCTGACTCTCCGCGGAATCTTCAAAAGCTCCCCTCCTGCTGCATCTTCCCGCCTGCCTATATCAACAGACATCCTCCATTCTCTCATCTCTACTCTTCGGAAAGGTTGCTTCCCCCCCTATGAAGATCTCCTAATGGAGACCATCTGCCTCACAGCCTTCTTCGGCTTCCTCAGAAGCTCAGAATTCACAGTTCCTTCAGCTTCAAGCTTCCCTGTAGCGGGTATTCGTCTATGTGACCTCTCTTGCATTTCCAAATCCTATTTCATAATTCGGCTGCGTACCTCAAAGACAGATCAACTCTGGCGTGGTCAGTTCATCCAGCTCTCAAGGATTGAATCTTCTATCTGCCCTTTCTCAGCAATGTCAAAATATCTCTCCATCAGGAAATCCCCCCCCCTGGACCCTCTATTCATCGATTCCTCTCACTCTATTATTACTCGTCACTGGTTCTCAGCCCACCTCTCCACCCTCCTCTCCAGAGCAGGCCTCCCTCCTCAGCTTTATTCTCCCCATTCATTTCGTATAGGCGCAGCTACCTCCGCTGCAAGGGCCAGCATCAACCACAGCCTGATCAAGACCATGGGCCGCTGGTCCTCTTCCGCAGTAGATTCTTACGGTCATTCTTCTCCCTCCGATATAGTTGTAGCCCATTTTAAAATTGCTAGCATGCCCGGATTGGGGGCTACCTGTTCGCCGGGGCCACCAGAGGTTTTCCCCCAATAGCTTCAAGGGGGTTTTTTCCTCTCCACTGAGCGGCAGGTATACTCATAATCACAGCTACTAATAATCACTAACCATCTCTCTGTTTGTCTCATTTGTCCTTCCGATCTTTTGTTTATGTTATGCGTTGGCATGTGCTGTCTCTCGTTTTCTTCACGGTGTGGGATTTTTCATGAGGTGCCGGTGGTCCATCCTTTGGGGGGCAAGTGAGTCTCACTTCCCCGACCTCAGGGTTAGGCATCTGCCTCCCTTACCTTCAGGGGGGTTCTCACCATGTTAGTCAGAGCGGACCCCCGGCCAAAATCTGTCCTGTCGCAGCTCCTGCGCTTATCTTACCTCTCTCGAGGCTCTGCTCTGTACTGCCTCTCAGGACGTGGCCACTCATGCTGAGTTCCATACTAACTTCTATGCTTTGTCCTTATTTCAGGTCCCAGGCAGCGTGACGTCTCGGCCTATCAGGGGTTACGAGCGCCTCTTACAGAAGTCTCAGATGCTGGGTAACTCTCCCATCTCCTCTCGAGTGGCGGCTCTCCGAGTCATAACCCTCATTTGTGTTTTCGGTTGCTGGGTCCTCTGCCCCTGGAATGTGTCGGCATCATCGCCCTCAGTCAGCGACCTCTTTTATATCCTGTCTTCAGTTGCTGGGTCCTTCGCCCCTGAGATGTGTCGGCATCATCGCCCTCAGTCAGCGACCATCTTTTCTATCCCGTTTTGGTTGCTGGGTCCTCTGACCTCTCAGTCAGTGACCACTTTCTGTCCTACTAACTGCTCCTTTCTGCCTCTTCTGCCTCATCCTTCACCCCAGCTCACGCCCCGTGAATTGTATTATTAAAAAATAGTAGATTAAACAGCAAAAATGAGCTGATTTACTTTTAATTTATTGAAATGGACCGCAAAGGGTAGTAATCGCTATTGAAATAATTGTATAAGAGAAGTTATATTTATTTATTTATTTCACGCCTCCACCCGCTGTTTTAATTGCATTTGGATCATTCCAGACACCACTTGATACGTGAGCGCAACAGACTCAGCAATGCATTGATCATTAATACATTTTAAAAACACACAACATCAAAGTCACAGCATGCATTATATTCGGGCCAGGACATTTCAATTTGATGAGAATAAGCAGAGTGTGACATTAATAGAAATGACATTAAATTTGACTGTATTATGGCTACGTCTGTCTTCTTTTCATACACTGTAAAACACAAGCCTGAAGTTCGCTTATTCGCCAGCTTCTTATTCGCAAGCTTTTAAGTGCATAAATGTATTTGTCTACGTTGAAGAAGTAACCTTGCATTTAAAGGGTTAAATCACTTTGGGCCGCCGATTTCTCTGCCAGAACCTGACAAGGGGCAACCCCTCTGCAAGCTACACCTGTATTTAGCCTGGCCCAGTGTGGTTTACTGGGGAAGAACAGCGGGTAAATATGCCACATATGCCAATCGCTCAGCTTCTGATTCGCTATTTAAGTATCTATGTTGAATAAGTACAGAAATCGGCGGCACAAAGTGATTTAACCCTTTAAATGCAAGGCTTTTTCCAGCAAAAAAAGCTGTGCAATTTGCATATGCGTCATGTTTGCCCTCTGTTTTGCCCTAGTAAACCACATTGGGCCTGGCTAAATACAGGTGTAGCTTACAGAGGGGGTGCCCCTCGACAGGTACCTGCAGAGAAATCAGCGGCCCAACGTGATTTAACACGTTAAATGCAAGGCTACTTATTCAACATAGATACATAAAGAGTGAATAAGATGCTGAGCGATTGGCATATGTGGCATATTTACCCGCTGTTCTTCCCCAGTAAAACACGTTGGGCAGGGCTAAATACAAGTGGGGCTTGCAGAGGGGGAGGCTGTTGTCAGGTACTGGCAGAGAAATCGGTGGACCAAAGTGATTTAACCAGTTAAATTCAAGGCTACTTCTTCAACATAGACAAATACATTTATGCACTAAAAGCTGAGCGAATCAGAAGCTGGCGAATAAGAAGCTGGTGAATAAGAAGCCAACTTTAGCCTCGTCTGTAAAACCACAGACGTGTGAAACGTTTGTATGTAAATGGAATGTGTGTATTGTAAAAAAAGTGCTCCATTCCTAAACAGCAGTGTTTATCCTCATTATACCTGGACTCTTGACCGGAGGGTTGTGGGTTCATTCCCAGGTGAGGGACACTGCTATTGTACCCTTGAACAAGGTATTTTACCTAGATTCAGTATAAACAACTGGATAAATTGGTAATTGTATGTAAACATAATATGATATCATTGTGACAATTGTAAGTTGCCCTGGATAAGGGTGTCTGCTAAAAAATAAATAATAATGCAATCTGCTGAACTATTTGCATTTGACTTGATATTTGTATATTCTGAAATATAAGAATTTGCATTTGAATTTCAAATCATGGGAAAGCTTAAAAAATATTTCAATTTTAAACACTTTTCAATAATAATGATCATAATAAAGTAGAGAGACTTTTCAGTATTGCTGGTAAAGTTGATTAACCTGAAAGGCTGCAAACTAAAGGATACTTTTAATAACTTCATGTTTATTAAACATAACAAGTAAAAATAATAATTGTGCAAGGCACACATACAGTATATAAATATATACATATATCTCATAAATATACATATATATATACTCCACTTTATCGCTCCACTTGAAATGATCTTTATATGACTTGAAGTGACTAAGACACACTCACCGAGACACACACACTGAGAAACACACACACTACAACACACACAGTCTCAGTGTATGTGAGTGTGTCTCAGTGTGTGAGTGTGTGTCTCAGTCACTTCAAGTCATACAAAGAGCATTTCCAGTTGTTTGAACTTGCAACATGACGTTCTTGAAGAGCACATGACCTTAGCCCGCTGTGCCACTGCGCATTTCAAGTGGAGCAAAGCGGTCAAAGAAAGGCGCCAAGTTAGAAGCAAGAATTGTGTGAATCTTGGGCCCCAGCACCTTTCCAAGTGTGCCTATTTGCTTGATGCTTGACAAGATTGGCCTAATTGCTTCTCCTAACTTGGGCTTTTGTGTTTGATATCACCCCTTTAAACGGCTGTTGCGTTTTTCTAACTTGTTTTTTTGCATTGACAATGTTTTTGTTATAGATAATAATACACAAATACAAATCGTACATAAATAATAACAGGGGCGGGCACCTTGTCACAAGGACCTTTGAACCTACCCACATAACAACATTACTGGGGAGTTGGTTCCAGACTCCCACAATTCTCTGTGTAAAAAAGTGCCTCCTATTTTCTGTTCTGAATGCCCCTTTATCTAATCTCCATTTGTGACCCCTTGTCCTTGTTTCTTTTTCAGGTTGAAAAAGTCCCCTGGGTCGACATTGTCAATACCTTTTAGGATTTTGAATGCTTGAATCAGATCGCCTCGTAGTCTTCTTTGTTCAAGACTGAATAGATTCAATTCTTTTAGCCAGTCTGCTTACGACATGCCTTTTAAACCCGGGATAATTCTGGTTGCTCTTCTTTGCACTCTTTCTAGAGCAGCAATATCCTTTTTGTAGCAAGGTGACTGGAACTGAACACAATATTCTAGGTGAGGTCTTACTAATGCATTGTATAGTTTTAACATTACTTCCCTTGATTTAAATTCAACAATCCTCACAATATATCCGAGCAACTTGTTGGCCTTTTTTATAGCTTCCCCACATTGTCTAGAGCAGGGCTGTCAAACTCGGTTCCTGGAGGGCCGCAGTGTCTTCTGGCTTTCGTTCCTCCCGAGCTCTCAGTTACTTAATTGGTCTAATTATTCATTAACTGAACACATTTAACACTTCTCTTCAGGCCTCAAAATGGTTCACAGGTCGTGTACCTTGAATCATGTGCATTTTTAAAACCATCAACTGTAAAAGACCTGGAAAATATTAAATATCTCAAATTCAACAAATAATTAGCTCAATTATGTTAATTGAGAGCTTAAGTTGGAATGAAAACCAGAAGACCCTGCGACCCTCGAGGGCTGGAGTTTGACACCCCTGGTCTAGATGAAGACATTTCTGAGTCAACATAAACTCCTAGGATTTTTCATAGTTCCCTTCTTCAATTTCACTATCTCACATATGATATTTATAATGCACATTTGTATTGCCTGCATGCAATACTTTGCACTTTTCTTTATTATTATTATTATTATTATTATTTATTTCTTAGCAGACGCCCTTATCCAGGGCGACTTACAATCGTAAGCAAATACATTTCAAAAATTAATTAATTTAGCAGATGCTTTTATCCAAAGCTATTTACATACAGGCCAACGGCAGTGCCCCACCCGGGAATCGAACCTCAAACACTTGGTTGCAAGTCTGGAATCCTAACCACCACTCTACACTGCCATGTATCTGCCCAATTCCGAATGCTGTCTAGATCATTTAGAATGACCTTTGCTGCTGTAAAAGTGTTTGCCGCCACTCCTATTTTGTGTACTCTGCAAATTTAACAAGTTTGCTTACTATACCAGAATCTAAATCATTAATGTTGATTAGGTACAGCAGAGGGCTTAATACTGATCCCTGTAGTACACCACTGGTTACCTCACTCCATTTTGAGGTTTCTCCTCTAATCAGTACTTTGTTTTCCTCATGTTAACCACTCCCTAATCCATGTGCATGCATTTCCTTGAATCCCTGCTGTGTTCAGATTGAGAATTAATCTTTTATGTGGGACTTTGTCAAAAGCTTTCTGGAAATCTAAATAAACCATGTTGTATGCTTTGCAATTGTTACGTCTGACAGAAGGTCCTTTTTCACATTAACTTAAGGTGGCTGACAATACAGCAAAGGGTCATGTGAGGAGGAGTATGAAAATATGGTTTTCTGAGAAACAGACAAACTACCAAGTGAAACAGACAAATGAAATGTGTACATATGGGGTCTCATGATCAAACATTATATGACCTTTAGATTTAAAAGCTATTGATTGAAATACTTTAAAATAATAAGTTTGGTATACATATAAAAACTGTTTTTATTGATCATATTGTATGACAGGAATTAAGGCTAACACACATGAGGGATTATATTAAAGAAGGGAGGTCAATTTGTGTTTTTATTTTCCAATTAAAGTGTGTTTAATACATGAGTTGCCTTGTAAAGATTAACTAGTCTGCTGTGAAGATTAAGTTGTTAAGGATGTTTTAAAATAACATGCAAGGTTGTAAAGTGAAGTGAAATGCAGCTGTCTAAAAATCATGGGCCATATTGATTAGGCATGCATATCTCTTGCCAGTCCTATGGTTATTTTTAGTCGCTTGTTCATAAACCATGTATATCTCTGCACTTGTATGTGCAGTTCTAGATTGTTTATTGAAAACCTGGTGTCTGAAGTACAGACAGCTTTCTACACTTGCTCTTACCTACAGACATACAGCTTGCTCTGGTAATAAAGGCTGTATAAAGCCCCCCCTTGTATTTATTTATTTTTGCAAGGGGCCCCCACAATTGCTTGATCTTATCCTTTCCCATTACTAGTAGTGGAACTATTACAAAACCCTAGTACAAGACCCCTATAACTCTTAAGAAAATAAGAACTAAATAAATATCAATGTGAGTAACACAGTTTCTAAATACTTTTTTTTCAACTTGAGTTTAAAACAGGAACCATTTTATGTGGCCTTTAAATAGAAGCACATTGCAATATGAAACGATATGGCCTGAAAATCAATTTGGTAGGAATCATAAATCAGCATCTTAAGTTCTAAGTTCACTGGCTTCAGCTTTGTCTCAATATACCAAGCTTGCTGTCGTATACAAAGAACTGCAGTTTCCCGGATCCGAGGGAGTTCTATCCCTTTTGTAAATAATTTTTTCCTATTTGTAAACAAAGTTAGCGCAGAAAAGATTGAGAAAGCTGTGTTGTTTAGAAGCAGGTAGCAACAATCGCTAAGGAAGTAAGGAAGGCACTAAAAAGCCAGGAAACATTTTTAATCAACAAATAAAACACACTTTATTTAATAAACACAAATAGAAAAATTGCCACCTGAATTTTAATGAAAATGCATGATATTACATTTATAATATTCTGATGTGTCTGAAATGATGTTAAAGTGTAGCAGAATAATAAATAACATTACCTGCTTCTCATTTTTAATGAATATTATCTACTACTATTATTATTCCTGCTTAAACATATATATTCCTATTGTTTATATGAAACGATAAAGTCTGAGAGTCCTTAGCGGGAAACATACCTCAACATTAAAGTTTAAATGTATATTCTTTATGTTACACATAGATTTCAATTAACTTTCTAATTCACCTTATCATGTGTGTTTTGTTTATTATTAACAACGTAATTACAGTTTAACAAAATCCAGTCTCATTACCTTAAAAAAATACTGATTCTATGACCAGCATTGGGATGGCGCTTGTGTTGGAATGTGTGTGCTCTTTAAAGGTATCTTAAAGTTCCTCCTTAGTTTAACTGGTTGGACTCGCACCATTTAACAGAAATCCTGTACCTTTTTTATATTGAGGACAAAATTAACTCGCTTTAAATTTTGGTCTTTCTTTAAAAAACTGAAAAAAGTTTTAATAGTTTAATGGTAGTCAGTGTGGTCATGGGATTAATTTAGTTGGAACTGCACCATTTCCAGCGCTCCAGTAAAGTGTGTTATCCTACTGTGTATAGTCACCGCAGGGCGATATTAACCATGGTGTCAACACACACATGCAAACCAGCTGTTAGTCTCAAGGAAGGCTTCTATACTTGTGATTACATTAAAAGCAGTGTGAGGGTGACAATATGAAACACAATCCAGTTATTTGTTCAGCATTTTATTATATTAAAGTACACATATTATCACTTCAAACAGCTTCCCACCATAATAAAGCTAATGGTGGTTGTGTACTTGTCAAAGCCCACCCCTAAATCACAATATAAATGTATAATTAAACCATGCATTTCGTTTGGAGGACACATTTACACTCCTGTCACACATGGAAACCTGGCGCAAGAATGTAAAATCGAGAGAAATCCACTACACTATGATACACAGCAGGATTCCACTTTCTGTGGTTGTTTTAGATGTTCTGCCATACATTTCATATTATCTTCATTTGTTTTCTTCATTTGTTCCACCATCATGGTCATTTGCTTCATATGCGCCTCCTGCATCTTTGCTATTATCTCATTTGCTACATTCGCCTGTTTTAACTTTTCTGCGTCCTCTTCATTCTTCTTCCTAAGCTCTTCAATTTCCTTCTGGTGCCTCGCTTCATCTGCCTTTCTTTTCTCCTCCATCTCGTACAAATCATTGGAGAAGCATCCACCGTTTATTTTCACCATGTTCTCTACTTTCTCCAGAAGTACTTTGGCCTGCTCCTGATCCTTAAGGTCTTTTCCATTGATCGCATGAAACCTGTTCCCACACGACTCTACCAGCTGCTTGAGGTTCTTGTCAGCATTTTTAAGAAACTCCTCAATTGTCTGGCCATCGTCATCCAGACAATCCCTGTGTGTGAAAAGCACCATCATGTATTTCGAAGCGCTTTTACCGAAAACCTCCTGGATTATCTGCACAGTTTTTTGCTCTTCCTCAGTGTATCGACCCAGCTTCAGCACCAGGAGGAAAGCGTGGGGTCCCGGCGAGGACTTCTGAATGCATTTCACAATCTCACTTACAATTTCCACATTGGAGAGCTTTGTGTCAAACAAGCCTGGAGTGTCGACCACAACAACACGTCTCTCTGCAACTTCTCCTTCTCCCCTTGCACAGTCCTTTGTTACTGAGGAGTCGCTGAATGAAGATTTAAACTCCCTCTTGGCCAGGAGTGCATTTCCTGCTGCACTCTTTCCAACGCCAGTCTTTCCAACCAGCACCAGCCTCAGAGTGTTCAGGTCACCTGTGTTGTCAGACACTGCAAAAAAAGTTATTTCTATGGATTAAAAAAAATTATTCCACTAAACTGCTGTAAAATACTTGACTAATATTATACAAACAATTTAAATACCTCATTGTCTGAGCTTTTCACTTTAGCTGCTTAATAGCTAAGTCATTGATTCCATTTTCCTGAGAATTATATTTCTCATGATCTCGACCAAACGACTTGTACTGTTGAAATTCGGAGATAAATTAACTCAGGAAAACAGAAGTAATGACTTCAGTTTTCACGAGATCCTGCGCTAAATGATGTCAAGATCACGAGAATTTTTTTTTTCAATGATTTAATGGAAGAATATTGACATTTCCAAAGAAGTAATTGAACTTACTGTTAAGAGCTTTTTATATTTCTTCTCTGGACTGGTTGTTCCAGTTCTTTGTGTTGCCTTTATTTCTGTCTTTCTTTGCTGTACAGAAATATATATATATATAGATATATAGATATAGATATAGATATATTAAATATTCTGAACTATTATAGCATGCTTGAGAAAACAAAGATAAAGTCTACAAAAATTCATAGCAAATACATAAATCAATCCTAATATGAAGTATAAACATGAGACATTACATGATAACAAGGTGTCTCATATGGAGTGCCAAACAGGCAATATATCAACTGAGATGTACAGTACTGTGCAAAAGTTTTAGGCAGGTGTGAAAAAATGCTGATTTTTCTTCTGTTCACTCACATTGCATTTAGTTAATTGATAAATATAATCTATTAACATGTCTATTTTTGAAAGCATTCTTACTTTACAGCATTTTTTCACACCTGCCTAAAACTTTTGCACAGTACTCTATATACATCAATGTTTGATATATATAGATTGATATTTGATTATATATATATATATATATATATATATATATATATATATATATATATATATATATATATATATATATATAATTATACACAAACACACACAGTGCCTTGCAAAAGTATTCAGACCCCTGACCAATTCTCTCATATTACTGAATTACAAATGGTACATTGAAATTTCGTTCTGTTTGATATTTTATTTTAACACTGAAACTCAAAATCAATTATTGTAAGGTGACATTAGTTATGTTGGGAAATATTTTTAAGAAAAATAAAAAACTGAAATATCATGCTTGATTAAGTATTCAATCCCTGTGCTGTGGAAGCTCCCAGTTTACACCGATGAAAGAAATTGCCCTAACGAGGACACAATTACCTTACCATTGGCATCCACCTGTGAACCACTAAAGTTGCTGTCACATTTTCTGGATAAAAACCCCACTGTTGAAGGATCATTGGTAAGGCTGTGAATCTGAAGGAAAATGAAGACCAAAGAGCATTCTACAGAAGTTAGAGATAAAGTAATACAAATGCATAGATTAGGGAAGGATACAAAATAATATCCAAGTGTTTGGATATCCCAGTGAGCACAGTTGGATCAAATATCAGGAAGTGGAAGCTGCAT